>NW_002238037.1:0-46242 GCF_000150955.2 Phaeodactylum tricornutum CCAP 1055/1
ACTGCACAAAGTCTTTCATGCGGTACTTCCTATCACTTCTTACTGGGACAAAGCATGCCAAATCCCCCCCTGTCAATGAAATGACAAGTCTGAAGAGCAGTACAATCCTTGAAATTGACTTTGGAAGCTTGTGCTGGGTAAGCTCAGTACTGAGTTTTGACTGGGCCTTCCACTTCTTTGTAGATTTGGCATAGAAGTACAAAGCACCATCCCCCCAGAGAACTTGAAAATCTTGGAGGCCTAAAGTTTCTGAATGCCTCATACTGCCAAGACCCAGACCATGTAAACAGAACTCAACAATTGATGACAGATGATCTTGGTCAATTTCATTGATCTGAGGGGACAACTTCAAAGATTCACTGAACACATCTCCACTAGCTTGTTGAACTTGAAAGTGCACACTATCATCAGATCCACATGATATTCTGACATTGATCAAAGGCAGAGTTGTGGTCAAAAAGACTTCCCAATCCTTTCCATCAAAGATCTGACTTAGAACAAGTCTGGCAGCACCAACAACCCTTGGAATGAGAGTCTTCCAAACTTCTGGCTTAAAGATGAGCCCTTGAACCACAATCTCTCCATTTCTGGAGAAATGCCTGTCAACAATCTTGGGTTTCTGCATCTGAATCTCTCTGAGCTGCCTGATCATGGGTCCAAAGGTGTTCATGGTGGGCCTCTCCATAACTGTTTTCACCAGTACCTTAGCTCCCTCCATGTAACCAAGAGGATGGCTCATAGCCCCCACAACAGAACAGAAAGCCAGTCTGAACAAGTGCATTATGGTGGCAACTTGGGAAGCAGATGTATCAGCTGATCTCAACACAAGCTTGCCCTTGGAAATGAGGAAGCATCTAGCTGCAGCATAGACACACCCCAAGGGATATTGACTTGTGCTGGCTGGATTTTCCAGTAAGACATCAACCAAAAGCTTGCCAATCAGACCACCTTGAATGATCTGAGTCGAAGACACACTGCACTCCAGAAGATCAGAGATCTCTTGTCTTGTCTTGACAATGATGCTAGTTCCAACACAATCATGTCTCCAGAGGAAGCATAGCAGCTTTTTCAGTTCCTTGCTCAACACACTAACATTTTCTCTCATAGAAAATGTAGTGTTCTGGACAACTTGATTGATCTCCACTCCCTCATACAGTATCAAGCTGGCTCTGAGGTTGGCAGGCACTTCAGCAACTTCAATCCTTGCATATTGAGTCAGCCAATCCTCTGCAATCTGAAGCAACTTGGTTAACTGAAGTTCACCAGCCTCCAGCTCACGGTATTGAAAAATGTTCTGTCTGACTTTGCTTTCAAACTGAATTGCTGAATTTCTGATATATTTTGAAAAAATGGAAATGTATCTCTGAGGACTCTCATCCTCTCTGACAAATGGCTTGATCATCAAGGCTATGGCACTGAAGGAGAGAAGATCAGATGACTTAGGAACTGCCTCTTTTTCCTTCTCTTTAGACAAATCTTCAACCACCCTATTACAAATTGTTTTGATACAAAACTTTTTGACAGATCTAGCCTGAGCACATTGATCCCTCTTCTTGACTGCATTTGCAATATGACGCTCAAAATTAGATGGTCTTGAGAAAATTTCACCACAAACTCCACAGGAAATCATCATTTTTTGTGTGTCAATGCAACAATAATCATTCATAGTTGAATTGCTGATTCTTTGTACTTCTAATTGAAGTTCCTTGAAAGTTTTACCACTATACCCAGCATGGAATCTTTTTACGTGCCTGGAGAAGTTGGTACTATGATCTGCAGAAATTTTCTTCTTGCATACTAGGCAGTATAGTCCAAAAGGTGTAACTTGGAACACTGAATTGTCTGAATCTATGTTGACTTCATCAGGGGATAAATCTATGGATGATCCTGAGGGATTGTTTTGGCCATTTGCAGCACTAGTGGATAAAGTCCTACTACTAGATGCAACTTTAAAAAAATGTGATCCATGTTTTTTGTAAGGGTAGGGTTTGTCCTTCTCTGTCAGACTCTTTCCTCTTCTTCCGTTTGGCTGCGTAAGGATTATTTATGGCAGTGGGATGACTGTTAAGGTGGTCATTACTACTCATTTTGCTAACTCCTGTGGTTTTGCAATGGGATGTGTTTTGGATGTGGTTGGCAGTGAGTGTGAGTGACAGTGGAGCTAGCTACTTAGCCCATGGAGGCTTGGGACGGAGCCAAACCCTGCAGCCCCTTAAACCGGAGGAACATGTCTACGTGGCAAGGTGATGACGCGGCAACAACCAAATTTCGGCTGTCGTCAACAAAACGGTTTTGGTCGATTGGACCAACAAAGCTTACTCCGAATTAGATGCCCCAAAATTAATCTACCATACATACTCATTCTCGGATTCACAGGACTTGTGTGTCTACATCAGCAAACGGAAAGAGACGGACCCCACAACAGTTTCAGAGTGAATAGTGCAATCACCCTAACGTTGAGAGACACAAAGACGGCAAGTTGTTTGCCACTGCATCTGGCTCAATGAAAATGAAGAAACGGTATTTCTTTGTGGATACAACAACAATTGTCGAAAAGTCTGAATAAACAACGACGGTCTATATTTGGTTCCGGGCGGAGGAGCGTGTGTGGCGTGCCGTGCCACCGGAGTGTTGACAAATTGATACTCGTTTGTTGGAGTCTGGAGGATGGGCGACAACCCGTGTGTTTCTTCCACGGCAAGGACGACCAACGGGGAGATCCCCACGATGCCACACAGGCATACGACGGTGACTATCCGCACAATGGCCTATTGAATCTTCTACGGTATTGCGAAAGCACAGGTTGTTGCGGTTCCAGAATCACGCAAATGTGAAAGGTGGGGTGCTATCCTACAAACACGACAACACAATTTACACTGTAGGGATGGGCAACAATGGCACATACAAGCAAAAAGATTTGGATCAGACTGCTAGAAGCAATACTCAAGCAACGCTTTGGATGACAGACTTCTTTGTTGGGCTTTGTTGTTCGCAAATTGCACCACTTGCACAGTATGTTCGGAACGTGTCCATTCTTAGCAGTATCACGAAAGCACAGGTTGTTGCGGCTCCAGCATTGCGGTCAGCTGCAAAAGTGGCTATGTGATTATAATCGAAAAAGGCTTACATTCATAGTGGTTGTAAATTAAAAATTCTTACTTTACAGTCAATACTGTTTCCTTAGAATATAGCAATCACAGCGTGTATGGCAGCGTTGCGTGGGGTGCGGGCAAGCGCAGTCCGGCAGGTGGCAAGTTTGCGAATGGCGAAGCCGTCTTCCCACTATTCCATCAGCTGCAGAGTGATGTGAATGTTGACAGTGCAACCCAGGCTGAATCCGCCAGCGGTTGACTTGGCGCGGCGTGCTGGTTGCCGCGTGCTGTTTTTGTTTGCGGACGACACCTTCCAGAACAATCCGGGAGGCTTCTTTCCCCCGTCTTGGCGGTTCGGAGTTCGACTGGCTGGCTCAATGCGGTATTGGGATAGTGCCTTTTGTACGGATCCTCGGAGGAGTGTGAAATTGTTGGATATGGAGCAGACTTAGACGTCGTTATCCCGGACAATGCGTACAAGTTCCTGAAGTTGGCGGCGGAGCGACTATTGAGGGGGGGGGGGGGGGACAGAGGAATGAATCCAGTGAAATCGACGATTTTAATTTGGGCTTTGCAAACAGGCACGCAACCCAAGAAAACAGTTCCACTACCGTGCGGCTACGACAATTCCTGTAGGCTACATTTTCCTCTAGAAGTTGTGTAGATTGGGACCAGTGGACTCTTTGGATCCCAAGCGTTCCTACTGCAGATCCTCGTGCTTTTACGGTACTCGCGGGGAATGCTTGCAAAGCCGTGCTGGGCGGCGTTGGTGCTGGATAGTGGTGACGGCTTTGCAGCAAAACCGCATTGCGGTGGGAGAACGTCTCTGTATGGTCAGTGCTGGTCTGACATGGATTTAGGATGAGTTTGTTAGGTGGAAAGGTAAACTTATCGATGATCCAAGAGAATTACTTATTGAAAAGACAAACTATGTTGAAGATCCCGGAGCAGTCACCTACGCAAAAGACAAACCAACTTGAAGATCCCGGAGCAGTCACCTACGCAAAAGACAAACCAACTTGAAGATCCCGGAGCAGTTACCTACGCAAAAGACAAACCAACTTGAAGATCCCGGAGCAATTACTTAGAAATAGTTTTTGGATAAATTGTATACAGCTAGGTATACCCCTGCTTCTCTGGGATCTTCCTGCCCTTAGGGTTTACCAAGAGGGTTTACTTATGTTGTTGGACACTGAACCCAGAGGAATTACTTACAACATCGGACAGTGAACTGGGAGGGAATACTTATATGTCGCACTGTGAACTCAGAGGGAATATTTATATGTCGCACTGTGAACTCAGAGGGTTAACTTATGAGGAGTTTTTAGATAGATTTTATACATCATTGTAGGAAAGTACTACTCTGGGTTCTCCCTCCCCTTAGGGAATATTTATATGTCGCACTGTGAACTCAGAGGGTTAACTTATGAGGAGTTTTTAGATAGATTTTATACATCATTGTAGGAAAGTACTACTCTGGGTTCTCCCTCCCCTTAGGGATCTTCCACTACGGTACGGTTTTCCCACTTTGCCATGTGCAAAGGCCAGAAATCCTCCAAAGCGGACAATTGCTGCACCAACTACATTAATGCCTTGTCCGTGGCAGCTTGTTGGAGTTGCTCGCTAGACCTCTTCCTAATGGGTGTGCCTATCATTTGAATGTTGAAGTTGTTTTGGTTGCATGACTGTGAAATTAGAAATTTCCAAATGTTGGACGGACCGTGAGGTTTTGGATGTTGCATCATACACCGTCACTGCCAGCCAGATATTTTGAATAGGCGGGTGTTTCGGTAGGGTGTTTTCACAGCGTCACTTTACATTAGTAAGGATTTGAAAAAGATTTTATTGCTTTAGAAAAGAAGTATTGTTCTCCGGGTTTACCAAGAGGGTTTACTTATGTTGTTGGACACTGAACCCAGAGGAATTACTTACAACATCGGACAGTGAACTGGGAGGGAATACTTATATGTCGCACTGTGAACTCAGAGGGAATATTTATATGTCGCACTGTGAACTCAGAGGGTTAACTTATGAGGAGTTTTTAGATAGATTTTATCCATCATTGTAGAAAAGTACTACTCTGGGTTCTCCCTCCCCTTAGGAACCCCCCCCCAGCGCAACTATGATAGGATCCTGGGACATGACACCATTACATACAACGTTGCAGTCAGAGCTACTGTCGCCATCAAAAGCACAGCACAGGCCGCTCACCTTCACCCCAAGTAGGGTGAGGGCTAGTCCTGTAGAAAGGACACTTTCATCCAAGCTTCCCGCAACAGATGTTAGGTCTATTATAGCCCTTGTCATGAATGCCCGCTTTCTGCGCAACATGGGCAGGGCCCATGCTGATACCTCAAGGCCCGTGCCGCTCCTTTCCGCAAGGAGCTGTAGGATGAAACTTACGTCTGATACCAACTTGCCAATCTTTTGTGCACATAAGTTGAATCTTCTATTTTTAAAACCCGCGTATGATTGTATGAACAAGATTGTGGTGGCCAGCTCAGACAGGAATAGTAACAAGTTCCTCTTTGAACCGTCCGTTGAAAAGTGCAAACCCACTGCTAGCAATAACAATAGAACACAAAAAAGAAGCCGTCTTACCTCATTGTACCACAGCTCAACGGGAAGGTCATTTGTGGCGTCACTTAGTGACGTCCCGAGTTTAAGGAAATCCGTATTGTGCTCCAAGAACAGGTGTTGCGACTCTTCCCTCGAACCCGAGCTATAAAACCCCAGCAACGAGAGAACATTGTTGACCCCAATTGTGGGCACGGCATCTTCTAAATGAATCAACATATACATCACGCCGGATCGGCTTGTAATTGAAGTGGTGGAAGTGCCGTCCTGCTCCGCTACGATGATGCAATAGTGCTCATCATCGATTTGGTGCTTCACAATTTTTCGATCAGTGCCGCCCTCGCTTCCGTCAGCGTTGAGGATGGGGCGACTAACTCTCACCCCGACGCCTTTAGGCACTGCGAAAGCTAGCGTTGTACCCTTTGGTATAAAGAGAGTTGTTTCTATCAATCTCCCAATCTCCTTATTTGTACCATCGTAATTGTTGACCACACGCGCCCCTTTCACATTCGTCAGCTCAGTATATAGCTTAGGTGCTTGGCCCTTCGACATGACGGAATAGATCAGCGTCGGGTTTGACATACTCTTGTCTCTGCAATATCCAATAAGAAAGAATTGAACAGCCAGAGACAGGCGAAGTTCACAGTCTCGTTGGTTTAAAGTGTGGTGCGTTCAAAAGTTGTTGCTTTTACCTTATTTCTACACAAACATAAAGGTAGATGCCCGCAATTCGAAGCCCTCGATAAATTTTGTTGAATTTCTTGCAAGATAAATTCTATCTGCTTTGATTCGGATTTTACCAGGTTGTCTGCGTTACGGTAAAATGGATGCGCAAAGTGAAGTGAGAACGTCTTCCCAGGTATATATATGTACATGAGGTCTTAGATCACCAAATCAAAGGTGTCATTCCTGCTTAGAGGAAAAGCTCCATTTCCATTTAATAGCTACGCACTTCGAAAAATCTCAATGAAATTGGACTTCCTTTTACACCTATAACTTGGGCATAAGCTCAAAGTACATAAATTTCTGGATTGGGTGAAACTAGCGCGTTAGTGGCTTAAATTCTGAATTCACGTTTTATCTAGTATTCCTTGTACATCACCAAATTTTTGTTGTATTTTACTTTTCGCGTATCGGTAATAGGTCAATCACAGCGGGTAGATTTGAAGGTGATCACCAGGCCAGGCCTCTTACTATTGATCCTCGGAAAACTTTACGACAAGAATATGGTCGATGAGCTCTACGGAATTCGTGAAACAAGCCGTGGAAAACGTTGAACAAGACTGGCATGAAATCGGAAGGGCCTTACATTAAGCAATTGTGCTTTGTCTCCGAAGTCGACCAGTAATCGCCCCGAGTTAGATATATCTGCTATTCTCGATCCTGATTGCACTAACTATTTCCAGTCACAGATTGGATATATTGTGATGGGCAGTTGAACTTGGTCAATGTGTGAAGTGTCTTCATTGTCCGCGCGAGGAACATTTCACTGCTGTTTTCAAAATCATTGAGGAAATTCGCTAAATGGGTGCTAAGACCCTGCCAAATCCACTAAATGGGTGCTTAACCTCTGCACATGCCATTTTTGCTGAATGTGATCTTGTTTCTTACAAGCAAATTTTCAATGGAAAATACTCTCTTGAATAAAATCATAAGCCTGAGAAATTGAGACAATATCTCAAGAGCATCAAATCATGTCAACTGGAATGACAGTTTTGAGTACTGGTTTGCGTGATGGCGCGCACTACTTGGGTCGTGGCACCCAAGGCAAGCCTGTCAAAACTAATCTTGTGTGTTTGGCCACAAATCCCGACACGGATGGTTTTGGACAGGCGCAATCCCAGCTGAGTATTCAGAAACATGATGTGACTGTTTTGGGACTTGACCGTAGCCATGCTAAGGAGCATGGTAACTATGATGAATGTGCCCACGGTGCCGTGTATAACGCCGTGGAGGGTCGCGAAATAAGCACCAGATTTCGTAAAACGCTCCAAATTACACTCCAAATCACCACACTGCATGATCACCAGTCTTCTCTGGTGTTAGCCTACTCTATCTGCAAAAAAACATCCGTGGTCAATGCTGTTCGCTTCCTACATTGTAGATGCAAACAGGGTGCCATGAGTGTTTTCTGTTGTAAAATTTGAAGAAAGAAAAATTCTCTACTAGCTAGAAGCTGTATAAAGGGCAAGTCCATTTTGGCCTATACTGACTGTTCACAGTTGTATGTAAGCAACACAAAGCGCAGACGCGACTTACGGAAGAACGACCAACTGTGAAAGTTGTTTGCCAGACGTCAGCAAGTTAGTTATCCCTGTGGAGTAACTTTCACCGTTTTTGAATCTCAGTGGGAATTTTTTGGATCCCAGTGGGATGGGTTAAGTAAAAAATGAATCCCTGTGTAAAGATAAAATATCCATTCATGCATAAGTTTACTACACAGCGATCTCCTTTTCCTTAGGAAAACCGAAACACTGAACTGCTGTCTTTGCAGTGTTGCGAGTAACTTACCTTAACACCTTCGTTATTCTGGGAATAGTGCATTAGCTCCTTTTTACGTCTTGTACGTACCTGACCCTAACCCTAACCCTTCTGGGAATAGTGCATTAGCTCCTTTTTACGTCTTGTACGTACCTGACCCTAACCCATAGGGATTACTAATGTTGTCGCACTGTGTACTGGTCGAGTATGCTTGCTTAGCCGCTTGTCTGAATTCACCTACCATCTTCTGCCCGATCCTGATATTAGCGTGTCCGATGGATCTTCTCTTGTCTGCCCGACGCTTATCCGTTTGTCCAACACTTTGGAGTCTCTATATGGTCAATACTGGTCTGACATGGATTTAGGATGAGTCTGTTAGGTGGAAAAGTAGATTTATCACCAATCCAAAAGAATTACTTAGACAAGAGACAAACCATGTTGAAGATTCCAGAGCAATTACTTATTGAAAAGACAAACTATGTTGAAGATCCCGGAGCAGTTACCTACGCAAAAGACAAACCAACTTGAAGATCCCGGAGCAATTACTTAGAAATAGTTTTTGGATAAAATGTATACAGCTAGGTATACCCCTAGTTCTCTGGGATCTTCCTGCCCTTAGGTGTTGGCAAAATATCAGTTGTATTGGGTCACTCTATCTGTGACAAGAGGAAACCTTGCTTGGCTGCTATCCGTCGCAAACAACGCTTTCCATTTCCCTAGCCATAATGGGAGTGACCAAGAGAGTTGCAGATGCAGGCAGTGTGGGGGACAAGTAAAACCAAATAGAATCCACAATAAAAATAGTACAGGATACAACAGATATCAAAATACAACCAACATGTGTGTAGAACAGCTATAGATAGTACAAACACTCAAAAAATGCGTAACAGTATGCTAACTTTAAAAAGACAAGTTGATTTTGTTCCTGAAGTGCAAGCAGTGTCTCCATTTTGTAGCGTGGTAGCGTTTGTAGTGTATTTGCAAACTTGGTGCACACTGCTCGCGTTGAGCTTTATCCCAGCCTTATTCCAATTTTGTTCGACATCATTTAAACCCTGTCGCAAACTTTCTTTTGCGGAACTCCTGTTCCCTCTGTGCCGCTTCCCCTTGCTCCTTGAAATCGCGTCGAAGATATTGCGCCTGGGATCTTCCACTCCGGTACGGTTTTCCCACTTTGCCATGTGCAAAGGCCAGAAATCCTCCAAAGCGGACAATTGCTGCACCGACTACATTAATGCCTTGTCCGTGGCAGCTTGTTGGAGTTGCTCGCTAGACCTCTTCCTAATGGGTGTGCCTATCATTTGAATGTTGAAGTTGTTTTGGTTGCATGACTGTGAAAATTAGAAATTTCCAAATGTTGGACGGACCGTGAGGTTTTGGATGTTGCATCATACACTGTCACTGCCAGCCAGAAATTTTGATTAGGCGGGTGTTTCGGTAGGGTGTTTTCACAGCGTCACTTTACATTAGTAAGGATTTGAAAAAGATTTTATTGCTTTAGAAAAGAAGTATTGTTCTCCGGGTTAACCAAGAGGGTTTACTTATGTTGTTGGACACTGAACCCAGAGGAATTACTTACAACATCGGACAGTGAACTGGGAGGGAATACTTATATGTCGCACTGTGAACTCAGAGGGAATATTTATATGTCGCACTGTGAACTCAGAGGGTTAACTTATGAGGAGTTTTTAGATAGATTTTATACATCATTGTAGGAAAGTACTACTCTGGGTTCTCCCTCCCCTTAGGATGAAGTTTATACAGCCAGGCATACCCTTACTTCTCCGGGATCTTCCTGCCCTTAGGTATCCCTGTGCAGTAACTACAACCCTATTTGATATCCCAGTGCAATTTGTTGATATCCCAGTGCAATTGCTTATATAAAATGTGATCCCAGTGTAAAATTAAAATACGCATTCATGTTTATTTTTACAACACCCGGATATCTTTTTCCTTAGGGAGTACGGCGATATCCCAGTGTAAAGATAAAATATTCATGTCTATTTTTACAACACCCGGATATTGTTTTCCTTAGGGACCGAAAGCTGACATGGAGTAACTTTACAGTTAACCCTTTTTGAATCCCAGTGGGAATTTTTCGGATCCCAGTGGGACTTGTTCAGTAAAAAATGAATCCCTGTGTAAAGATAAAATATACATTCATGATTAAATTTACTACACTGGGATCTCCTTTTCCTTAGGGTACGTAGCCGCATGTAGCACAAATCTGTCAATCTTGACCACTGACCCCGTTAGCGGTTTGTGTGCCCCGGCTACTATCCGCCTCCTAGTCCGGCTAGTGACCAGCTTGTAAGCTAGCCACCGGTCACCATGTGGGGTTTCGCTCCACGAAGTTCCCGCCTATAAGGCTTCGACTCAGATGTTACTCCAATGTGGTCATACTCTTCATCGTCATTGTATGATATTCCCAGTCGAAACCCCGACGTTTTGTACGGTGCACCACATCTCTCTTCTGACGCACCGGTTTCCCTACATCTAAGTTCATATCCATCACTAACCGTCCTGGGCAATGATAGCGGAAGCGGAGCGGAAGCAAACTTTAATCCGGCGTATACTGCTGTGGTTACCAGCAATAATCCTACCGCATACAAGCATTGGCTGTTGTAGCTAACCACTTGGCCGTATATCGGTAGCTCCTGCTCTCCTACCGTAACGTTCCGCACCCCGTTCGCGAGCAGAGCTAGAGCAACGGTCACATACCGCCGTGGACTTCTCTGCGTCATTATCTCGTCGATACCAAACCAATCCGGCGTAAAGTTTTCTGAAAATACGTATCCCTGCGATGTCTGGCTAGCTGCCCAACATGGTATGTTCTCACGATCAGTGCCGTAACGCCCCCCAGCGACTGTGTCTAATGCGCACACGGCTCTTACAAAGACTGCGCACTTTGTTTTACCTGACAATGTCAAACCGGCCATCTCCGCCAATTGAGAGGCACAACTACTTGCGAAGTCCGATATTACACGTACACGTGTGTATTGTTGGGACGTCCCGTTCACTAATTCAATCCCCATTGGATCAAGTATCCTGCTCTCAGTGGTGAAAAGAGACGAAGAAATCCTCGTCGATGATGTGTTTAACCTCATCGGAGCCGCAGTCTGCACGTTGGCGTCTTCTATCCATGTAGGGTACGGTATTAGGCCGACTTCCCTAATCCCCCATGGGTTGTCGGTTTCTTCCGCGTACCAAGTTGGTTGGCTATTTTCACACGTTGTCAAGGGGATGTCAGACATGTTTAATCCATATCTGTCTTCGCGGACGGGGTCCCTGTAGAGTGCCGCGTAGCTCACTGAGGTCGTTGCCACATGTGCGCAGACCGCTGATGACTTGGTATGCAAAGCGAAGGGCCTATCAAACCTGGCACCTACTAGTGTTGTTGTGACGTGTTCGCCTCTTGCCACCCCCTCCCATACTGCGTCGGGCCCAAAAAACACTGGCTCTTCGGGTGTGAGTCCCGGGTATGTACCGCTTAAGACCTCTTCCGCCAATGCCCTGTCCAGGCGTACAATTTTCTCACAATCTCCCTCGCAAAGTCCGTCGTTCGAAGGGAACTGAGGCAGGACTGAAAAAATCCTTCCCTTTCCTATTACTCTGGTGACACCGGCCGTGGTGCCTGTTACTCCCTCTGTTACCTCCAATCCTAACTGGAACAGTCCTGGGACAAATGCAATGGTGACCATGCTTACCGACAACAGCGAAAACATGAAGTTCCACTTGGTAGGAGACCTTAGAGATTTTGCCACGGTCTGTAGAGTGCTTTCTTGGTCTGTAGTGACAGAGTTTCCTTTAAAGACCGAGAGTTTGCGGAGACCGTAGGTCGCTGACGCTCCCAGTGAAATGGTTGCTACCACCAACAACTGGAACACCACGTCGACCGTGAAAACAACAAGTGCCGGCGGGAGTGTTCCAAAAAACGTCATCTTAGGGCTAAAACCTTCCTGAAACTACCGGTGGACTGGTTTGCCGAAGAGCTCTACTGCTCCTATATCTCCTATCTAGATGAATTTTGTTCCCTGTCTCTCCTCTTGCTCTTTGTTATCTCCAAATGACCTAGAGTGAAAAACTTCTGGTTGCTAGGCTGTCCGGTCACAGGGAGCACTTTTCAAGCTTTTTATACCTCCCTGGATCTTTTATTTGCCTGTGGGAGTTTCTTGGAAATGGTCAGAGGAATTGAAAAATCATCTGTTGCTGTTATGGTGTTGAAGGTGACTGGAATCTATTTGTAAGAGAAAAAAGGACCTGACAGGAATACTGGCAAAATCTTTTCTTTTGTGTCCAGGCTTTTTTGAGTGGTGATCTCATGTTCATAATTCCCCAACTGAGTCACCAAAATAAAATCACAAATATTGCATTACTTTCTGTAAGTTAACAGTTCATAGATGCTCGTTGGAAACATTTTTGATGATGCGGGATCGCTCAAATACGATTTGATGATGCGGGATCGCTCACTGTTACCTACGATTTCTTTGTACAGGAATATTAAGCTTTGCGAACTCTCCCATGCTTTGGCTTCTCTGCCTCATCCCAGAGGGAAACATTCGTTTTCTGTCACGTGATGCATACTCGCTTTTCAAAACTAACATGCAAGGAACAACATATTCCTGATCACCAAATGTTATTTTTCAGTGAAGTGGAAACAAGGCCAAGATCTAGAGCTAGTAGTCTAGAAAAGTGATACGATGCTAATAACTAAGCAATTTATCTATATAGTAGTATCAAAATTTAGCAGCTCATGACTATAATTTATCTTTGGGGAATCTCATCATTTTCAGAGTAGTAAAAAGGAAGTCAAAAAATGTCTATTGGCAAATTTTCCAAAGCATCCGTGCGCAAATTTTGATAGTCTCACGGCGCTTCAGATTTCTCTTCACACAGTCTACACTCATTTTTTACTGGACTACCAAGAAAAAGAATATGGACTATACTTACCATGCTTACCAGGCGCCGCCTCCGAAGTTACCACCACCACCATAGCCGCCTCCTCGGCCGTAGCCGCCACCTCCGTAGCCTCCGCCACCGTAGCCACTGCTGCCGCCTTGTCCACGATCATTGCCACTTTTGCTGCGTACATCACGACTGCCAAAACCTCCGCCACCGCCGCCACGACGGCCGCCTCCTCCTCGACCACCTCCGCCGCTACTACGGCCGCCACTAAACTGGCACATTTCATTGAGCCAACGGGGAACATCCTGCTCATTCTCGTCGAGAAGATCGCGCAGCTCGCGGACAACACCCGTATTGCTCTCGTAAACGTAAATCTGAACCCCATTAGACGTGAAAAGCCAGAAAATTTCAACAGAAACCGAAAATACACATATGCTGTGTAACATGGATGGGAAATTGGAGTTGACACCTTCGGAAAAATTCACGACGCGAACAAGCTGTTTTTGCCCGCAAGTTTTTTTTCTTGGAACGCAGTTGCAATGATCAGAACAGAAGATGGTATGACGAAAACCACGTCCTAAAAATATTAACTGCGGGAACCGTGATCAAAGTTGTCCGGCTGGGAAGCAATTGGCTGTGTTTGTTTTTACATTGGTTGGGATTGGTTGAGTTGGTGCTGTCTGTGGTGACAACAAGAACAGCACTGATGACGACGAAAACAGCAGCAATGACGACGACGAGAACAGCGGCGACGGCGGCGGCAGCGCAAACAACAAACAACTTTGACAACAACAATGGCAAAACCAAATTTGTTGACCTGGGACAAAGAAACCCTTTGTTGGCTGCAACTGCCCACGTGTGCTGTCAAACGGCACAATGCAAGCGTGCCGTTCGGAGCGAACGAAGGGATTTTTAACAATGGAAAAGGCCGTCCTGCAATCGCAACGGAGGAAACGGAAGGCAATGATACCAAAGCCGTACCCTACAAATCAAGAATATGAACACTATTGATAGATATCCTTTCAATTGCGAAGGGTTGACCAAAGTCGGTGTCGGTAATATTGGATCACTCTATCTGTGACAGCAGGAAACCTTGCTTGGCTAAAGTAGCCCATGAGTTCTGCTATCCGTCGCAAACAACACTTTCCCTCTCTCTACCCATGATGGGAGTGACCAAGAAAGTTGCAGGTGCGGGCAGTGTAGGGGGGTGAACAAGTAATGCCAAATAGAATCCACCATAGAAATAGAAGATAAATTAATCATCAAACAAAATGCAACCAACATGTGTAGCAGCTATAGATACTACAAGCAAACTGAGAAAGCGTAACAAAGTCGAGTTATAAAGAAGACTACTTGATGTTATTCCTGTAAAGCCCAGGCTGTCAATAGGGCCAGCACAACTGTTTCGTATTGCTCGATTTGGGACGTCGTTTGCATCTTGCTCGACCGTCGCTCCTTTTGTTTGTTCTCCTTCCTGTTTGTCCGACAAGGCGGCTAGTACTTGCTTTAGCGCTTCTTCGAAATTCTGCTGCTCCTGGTGCGCTGCTTGCATCTGCTCCTGGAGTTTCTTGTAGAACAGTTTGACATTGTCTTCCCCATTCTGGGGAACAACAAAAGAGCGGGCGGGTCCGTCGCGAAATAAGCACCAGATTTCGTAAAACGCTCCGAATTACACTCCAAATCACCGCACTGCATGATCACCAGTCTTCTCTGATGTTAGCCTAGCCTATCTGCAAAAAAACATCCGCGGTCGATGCTGTTCGCTTGCTACATTGTAGATGCAAACTGGGTGCCGTGAGTGTTTCTGTTGTAAAATTTCACGAAAGAACGATTCTCTACTAGCTAGAAGCTGTATCAACGGCGAGTCCATTTTGGCCGACACTGACTGTTCACAGTTGTACGTAAGCAACACAAAACACAGACGCGATTTACGGAAGAACGACCGACTGTGAAAGGTGTTCGCCAGACGTCAGCCAGTCAGGTATCCCTGTGGAGTAACTTTCACCGTTTTTGAATCTCAGTGGGAATTTTTTGGATCCCAGTGGGATGCGTTAAGTAAAAAATGAATCCCTGTGTAAATATAAAATATACATTCATGTATAAATTTACTACACAGGGATTTCCTTTTGCTTAGGAACCGCTGAAGGATTTATTTTGCATTGGAAAATCATCTTCGCATTTACAACGACACGGTCCCGGTTACAGAGAAGGCGCAAAAGAAGTACGGCACACTGCCTCTCTTCTCCTCTGTCAGTAACATAACTAGTAGCTCCAAATTGGAAACGACTCATGACAACCTAGCTAGGGGAACATTGTACGGCCAGAAACCATAAGAATCAAATCCTTTCATGGGACTCCTAAAACGTCGTTGAGGAAACGTTCTTTTACCCGTTTCTTTCTCAAGTCTGTTCACTGCCGAGCAGGCACAGCCGTTGCACAAAGCATTTATCATGATCAAGTACATGCTGGTGTTGCTTACTTTTCGTACAATGAAGTTTTGGTGCAAGGATTGATGTGTTTGTATCTTTTGATTGCCTCTGTTTACTTTGCGTTGACAACGTACGGTCCTGTAGTGTGCCGCTTGGTCTTTTGTGCCGAAAGGCGAGCGCGGGCCCCG
The DNA here is from genome assembly GCF_000150955.2 of Phaeodactylum tricornutum CCAP 1055/1. Lineage (NCBI taxonomy): Eukaryota > Bacillariophyta > Bacillariophyceae > Surirellales > Neidiaceae > Phaeodactylum > Phaeodactylum tricornutum. The sequence continues at coordinate 15,673 of NW_002238037.1, forward strand.
GAGTCTGTAATTGCAGTCAATATTTTCCATTATCCTTGGCCCTTTCAATATCACCAAAGTCGTCAACCGTCCATTCGATCGTTGAGTACGGCCTTGCGGTTGGATGCTCTGCAGAATTTGCATCCCACTCAGGTACCCTGTCACGGTATAGTACCATGCGACATGTCTCCTAGTGATGTCCGTCCTCTAGACGTCAACACGGTGAACGGCGGTTGGAGTGTTCATAAGGGAGAAGTGAGTCGTATGGAAGTTAACTCGGTCTTATTGCATGAAATTCCTATATACAATGATGTATCGTGCGTTGGAGAGAACGCGACTGAACATGTCGTGTTCTGACAGTGGCAACGGAGTGGGACTGACAATACTTATTGCCCGACTAACGGATGTAAATGGATGCGCTCCATTTCCCGCGGCATGCATGTTATGAAAGGTATTTCCGGTTCCACTATAAGTATATGTGAGCGCGCGTCATGGTATAAGGATACTATGATGGAAGAAAGATATTTGTGTACGTTTGAGTTTGTTCCTCAGGTTTTGTTGTATCTTGGCAAATCGGAGGAGCAACAAGAATTAGTTTATAGCACTAATTCTTCAATCATTGTTTTATAAGTTCTTTGATCCGCATTGCTAGTTTACGCATAGGTCCTCGTATCCGCTGCCTAACCCAAGGGGAGCGTCGCCAACGAGTAGAGTTTTACAGTCCCTAAGTCCCTTAGGTGTATCGCCGGTCGTTTGTAATAACGCCCTCTCTTGTTTACCAGGCTCTGTTCCTAACAGCGCTTCTGTCCATACGGTGTACATTGGTGTATATCGTAACAGATTAACAGTCTTGGTTTCTCGTCAAACCACTGCTGCTTATCGCGCAGAATTTGGTAAACCCACCTTGAGTCCGTCTCAAGGAAACGTCGAGCTTGGTACCAGCGTACCTCGTCCGATAACACTGCCTACATTGTTTGTGTTGCATAAAGTATCAGAGGTGTCTAAGGAGACATTTATCGGCTTGTGTTCCGCATCCTTGGAAGCTGCTACCACCATCCTCCTGACCACTGGTATTGAAAACCCATTAGTACTTCAGGGTTTGTCAGTAAGTCGTCTCGGCCTCCCTACTTCCTCGGAATAACCGGCACTGGAAATCGTCTAGGTTTTCTTCTGGATTTGCCAGTGGGTTGTTTCGTGATTACGGGTTCTCTTGCCAAGTGAGGTATTTGATACCAATAGGCTTGGAAGACCAATCCTGATTCCGGTTCGGACGGGTATACTCACCGGTTAATAAGAGTACGGGGGGGGGGACTAATCAACCCTTCGATAGTTATTGGCACGGAGCGATATCACGCACAGCAGTAACACTGCCACCAAGGTGGTAGAAGGGAGTGAACCAGTGCTGGCAACGTCCACTGGTGTAGGGTCAAAAAAAGAAGTCCGCTTAGTTACAGCGAAGGACCTGAAATATAGTGGAAGACCTAACCCCGGAACGCTACCGACCCGGCTACCCAGCCCAACTCAAGACCTGACCCGGCTATCCAGCCCAACCCAAGACCTGGTTGGTTACCCATTTCAATATGGTTACCGCTACACGGACAATGTCCGATGCAAGCGCTTTCGCTCATTTACTCGACACGGTCCTTGCCCTACCGGCAACATCTCCTATCCGTTCTAGTCTTGTACTACATGAGTTAGATGATCTAGACAGACTCCTTAGTATTTTTGAGGGCCAAATCGAAACTCTAGAATATCTCCCTGTACCATCCGAAGGTGACGCAACCCCTGTCCCAATCAAGTTACGTATGGGTCATCAACAACTCTTACGTTACTTGCTACTCTGGATACGTCAACTCTCGCACGACAAAGGAGGTTCCCTCTCGAACTACGAACTCATCTCTCTCATGAAAGAAGATTTCAGTTTATTTCGACGGTCTCCGTCAATTCATTTGTCGAATGCAGTCCCAACACCCAGTTCACAATCAAGCACTCCTTCGACTATGGTTGGAAACTCTAGTCGTTCTGCTGTCGCTGATTTTAAACGCGGTGTTAAACGTGATAAAACGCATTATCCGGTGCTCAAGGACGACCGATATTGGGACAACTTCTACCGTACTTTTGTCGTTACCGCCGTATCGCACAATGTTGATAATGTCCTAGATCCAGCTTACTCCCCTACGAATACAGATGAAATATTGCTATTCAGGGAGCAGAAAAAGTTCGTCTATTCCGCTCTAGAACACTGCTTGCAAACGGATATGGGTAAAAACATTGTCCGCGAGCATGCCTTTGATTTCGATGCACAAACTGTTTTCGCAAAAGTGGTAAAACACTACACCGAATCCACACCTGCAAAGATCAGTTCTGGTACCACACTGTCATACCTGACCTCTGCGAAGTACGGCAGCTCCTGGACTGGAACCGCTGAAGGATTTATTTTGCATTGGAAAAATCATCTTCGCATTTACAACGACACGGTCCCGGTTACAGAGAAGTTGCCACCACAACTTTGCCTCAGCCTGCTCGAGTCCTCTGTACGCGACGTTTCAGAGCTTCGCCAAGTCAACACTACCGCGAATCTAGATTTAGCTAAAGGGGGGTCTCCCATTAACTATGAAAATTACCTAAGTCTACTCCTTGCTGCTGCGACTTTGTACGATAAAGGAAACAATTTTTCTAATTCTCGTAGCCCAAAATCCAAGCGCAGCGCCTTTGTTACTGAGACTACCTTTCCCGATGATGAATATGGCGTCAATTACGACATTGATTTGTCACCGTCCATCCTTTACGAAGCGAATACTCACAACCGCAGAGCAGGCGACCAAAATCGAGACCGCCAGAGCAATGTCAATCGTGAGCGACCGTATATTCCTCGTGAGATGTGGGATAAACTGTCCGACGATGCAAAGGAGATTCTCCGTGGTATGTCTTCTCCTAAAGAAGGAAACGCCTCGGCCAACAGCAAGTCTTCATCTGCATTTCATGCCAACTCCCATTCTTTAACCGATACGGGACACCCCTCATCAACGGACGAATCGTTGCACGAAAATGACAACGATAAATTCCATGATTGCGGGAACGACACGGAACTGCTTGCACACCTTACTGATCGCTCAAGTAATATGGCAAATGGAGACATTCGCAAGGTCCTCGCTTCAGCTTCCTCCTATAAGCAGAATTCGAAGAACTCCCTGCAGTCAAATATGCTCGAATACAGTATTTCCCGACACTCCGTTGCAGAGACTACATCCTCCCTCATCGACAGAGGCGCAAACGGCGGACTTGCCGGAAGCGATGTTAAAATCCTTAACAAAACAGGCCGTTCTGCGAGCATCACGGGTATTAATGACCATCCTTTGCCTGATTTGGACATTGTCACCGCCGCTGGCCTCGTTGAATCACAACATGGACCCATCATTGTCATACTTCATCAGTATGCCCACCATGGAAAGGGAAAAACGATCCATTCTAGTGCTCAACTTGAATACTACAAGAATATTGTCGAGGACCGTTCCCGTGTTTTAGGCGGTAAACAACGTATCATAACTCTAGATGATTACGTTATTCCCCTACACGTTCGTCAAGGACTAGCTTATATGGACATGAGACCTCCTTCCGATGCAGAGTTTGACACGTTACCCCACGTTGTACTTACTTCCGATGTCGACTGGGACCCGTCCATTATCGACAACGAAATTGACCTTGTCACAGACTGGCATGATGCCACACAGGACCTTCCCAGCGACCCGTACGTTGAACCCCGTTTCAATTCAACTGGTGAACACCAACATAGGCACGTTGCGACCTTTGACATTTTCTCGTCATCTGACTTTGTTCATTGGTCCACGGCTATCGATAATATACTCTCGTCAAACCAACATGACATGACCCGCAATTCGCACAATTACGAAGCCTTGCGTCCTTGTCTTGGCTGGGTCTCCGCCAACACAGTCCAGAAAACCATCATGGCCACTACGCAATTTGCTTGTGAGGTCTATAATGCACCTATGCGTAAACATTTCAAGTCTCGTTTTCCGGCACTTAATGTTCACCGGCGCAACGAAGCTGTGGCTACCGATACCATTTGGTCGGACACGCCTGCTGTCGATAACGGCGCTAAATTTGCGCAATTATTTGTCGGTAGACGATCGCTTGTTACCGACATTTATCCTATGAAAACAGACAAAGAGTTTGTTAATGCACTCGAAGACAATATTCGTCATCGGGGTGCCATGGATAAACTCATCAGTGACCGTGCCAAAGCCGAGATCAGCAAGAAAGTTTCTGATATTACTCGTGCTTACCACATTGATCAATGGCAAAGCAAGCCCAATCACCAGCACCAAAATTATGCTGAACGTCGAATTGCAACTGTTGAAGCAAATGCAAATAACTTTCTTAACAAAACTGGTGCACCTAATTCTACATGGTTATTGTGTGTTTCCTACATTTGTTATTTGTTTAATCATTTGGCCCATGAGTCTTTGCACGATCGCACCCCCCTCGAAATTCTTAACGGTAGTACTCCTGATATTAGCGTACTCCTTCAATTCCATTTCTGGGAACCGATCTTCTACCGACTTGAAGACCCTACTTTTCCTTCCGACGGAACTGAAAAAAAAGGGCCACTTTGTTGGAATTGCTGATTCCGTTGGTGATGCTCTTACCTACAAGGTACTCACCAATGACTCCCACAAGATCCTTCTCCGATCTAGTGTTCGCTCTGCGTTGAAACCTAGTGAAAGCAATTTGCGTCTTGAGCCACATGAAGGGGAGAGTCCTCCTAAGCCCATCAACTTCATTAAGTCGCGCAGAACTGAGGACGGAAATTCTTATGCCATCCACACGCTACCTGGTTTCACCCCGGACGATCTCATCGGACGCACCTTTTTAACCGATACCCAGGACAATGGGGAGCGTTTTCGTGCATGTATTGCCAGAAAAATTCTTGATCCTGACAAACCACATGACATCCAATTTCTCGTTGAAATCAATGACGGTGAACACGATGAAATCATCGCCTACAACGAAATTCTAGATAAAGTCGAGACCGACCTAGAAAAGGAATTGACTGATACTGATCGGCAATGGAAGTTTAAAGACATTGTGGCACACCAAGGACCCCTTCAAACCACAGACATTAACTATAAAGGTTCTAAGTTTAATGTTTTGGTAAACTGGGAAACTGGAGAGTCTAGCTATGAACCTCTAGACGTTATACGTGCCGACGATCCTATTACTTGCGCAGCCTATGCTAAACGTCAAGGTTTGCTGGATACCCCGGGTTGGAAACAGTTCAAACAACTTGTCAACCGCCAGAAGAAGTTCCAACGCCTTGTAAACCAAAGCCGCACACACTCTATCCGTCGTGTACCTACCTACAAATTTGGGTACCAGATCCCTCGCGACCATCTTAACGCTGTTGATATCGACAGGCGTAATGGCAACACTAAATGGCAGGATGCTGAGAGTATAGAGCGTACACAGCTTCATGAATACAATACCTTTGTCGACAAAGGTAAAGCTATTCTAAATGGTAAACATGTTTCGAACGTGCCACAAGGGTACAGGAAGATCAGAATTCACACGGTCTACGATGTCAAACATGATGGCAGGCACAAGGCTCGTATGGTTGCTGGAGGTCACCTTACCCCCGTGCCTCCTGAGAGCGTCTACTCTGGAGTCGTGTCACTTCGAAGCCTCCGTATTGTTGTGTTCCTGGCCGAGCTAAATAACTTGAGGCTATGGGGAGCTGAAATTGGGAATGCCTATCTTGAAGCCAAAACCCAAGAGAAAGTCTTTGTTGTTGCCGGACCGGAGTTCGGAGACCTCAACGGTCACATCCTTGTCATCAACAAGGCCCTTTACGGTCTACGTAGTAGTGGACTTCGTTGGCATGAGAGGTTCGCCGACACACTTCGCGACATGGGTTTTACACCCAGCAAGGCCGACTCCGATGTTTGGATGCGACCCAGTCAAGGCGTCTACGAGTATATTGCCGTCTACGTCGACAACATTGCCGTCGCAGCACATGACCCCGGTAGTATTGTTGAACAACTTAAAAGTGTCCACAAGTACAAGCTCAAAGGTGTTGGACCACTGGAGTACCACCTAGGTTGTACGTTTGAGCGAGACAAAGATGGAACCTTGTCTTACCACCCCCGGAAGTATATCGCGCGTATGATGGAGCAGTACGAACGTATGTACGGCGAGTCACCCAAACAGTATGTTTCACCGTTGGATAAAGGTGACCATCCTGAGTTAGACTCCACTCCCGAACTAAACGAAGATGGTATCAAGCAATATCAGTCGTTGATTGGGAGTTTACAATGGCTTATCACCCTAGGGCGATTTGATATTGCTACGGCTGTGATGACCATGGCTCGATTCCGTGTTGCGCCTCGAGAAGGCCACCTTGATCGCCTTAAGCGTATGTACGGATACCTTCGTAAGATGAAGGCAGGAGCAATCCGTGTGCGCACCGATCAGCCCAACTACGTTGAGCTACCGGACCGAAGCAACGAATGGGCCCGTTCCATCTACGGAAATGTGGAAGAACTTGTTCCTCACGATGCCCCTACGGCTTTGGGAAAGGCCGTTGTCTTAACCACCTACGTTGACGCAAACCTATATCATGACATGATTACAGGTCGTTCAGTCACCGGTATCCTCCACCTCATAAACCAAACCCCTTTTGAATGGTTTTCGAAACGACAGGCTACCGTCGAGACTGCTACCTACGGATCAGAATTTGTGGCTGCACGTATTGCAGTTGAACAAATCATTGATGTGCGCATTACAATGAGGTACCTAGGAGTCACAGTTAAGGGCAAGACTATTATGTTTGGAGATAACCAATCGGTTATCACAAGTTCTACGGAGTCCCAATCACCGATCAACAAACGGCACAACGCTTTGTCCTACCATCGAGTCCGCGAGGCAATTGCTGCTGGCATTGTGGATTTCCAAAAGATTTTGGGAGCCAACAATCCTGCCGATGTACTCAGCAAGCATTGGGGTTTCCAGCAGGCATGGCCTCTTCTTAAGCCTATACTATTCTGGCATGGCGATACATCTGATTGTGATACCAAGGCCTTGAAGGATACAACACAGACCGATGGGGAGTGTCACGGTATAGTACCATGCGACATGTCTCCTAGTGATGTCCGTCCTCTAGACGTCAACACGGTGAACGGCGGTTGGAGTGTTCATAAGGGAGAAGTGAGTCGTATGGAAGTTAACTCGGTCTTATTGCATGAAATTCCTATATACAATGATGTATCGTGCGTTGGAGAGAACGCGACTGAACATGTCGTGTTCTGACAGTGGCAACGGAGTGGGACTGACAATACTTATTGCCCGACTAACGGATGTAAATGGATGCGCTCCATTTCCCGCGGCATGCATGTTATGAAAGGTATTTCCGGTTCCACTATAAGTATATGTGAGCGCGCGTCATGGTATAAGGATACTATGATGGAAGAAAGATATTTGTGTACGTTTGAGTTTGTTCCTCAGGTTTTGTTGTATCTTGGCAAATCGGAGGAGCAACAAGAATTAGTTTATAGCACTAATTCTTCAATCATTGTTTTATAAGTTCTTTGATCCGCATTGCTAGTTTACGCATAGGTCCTCGTATCCGCTGCCTAACCCAAGGGGAGCGTCGCCAACGAGTAGAGTTTTACAGTCCCTAAGTCCCTTAGGTGTATCGCCGGTCGTTTGTAATAACGCCCTCTCTTTTTTACCAGGCTCTGTTCCTAACAGCGCTTCTGTCCATACGGTGTACATTGGTGTATATCGTAACAAATGGAGTCGAGCTTGGTTAACTAGCCGTTGAAACTTCTTTTCCCTAGTTGCAAGCCGTTTAAACTGTTTCCATCCTGGAGTATCTAGTAAACCTTGGCGTTTAGCATAGGCAGCACAAGTAACAGGATCGTCGGCCCGTATGACATCAAGGGGTTCATAGGTAGACTCCCCAGTTTCCCAGTTAACAAGAATGTTGTATTTAGAGCCTTTGTAATTCTCATTGTTCGTAGATAGGGGGCCTTGGTGCGCGACAATGTCCTTAAAACGCCATTGTCGATCAGTATCATGCAATTCTTTGTCTAGATCAGTTTCAAGTTTATCTAGAATTTCGTTGTAGGCAAGAATTTCATCATACTCGCCATCATTGATTTCGACTAAAAAACGCACATCAGAGGGCTTGTCGGGATCTAAGATTTTCCTTGCTGCGAACCCATCCAAAATTGGGTTGCAAAGCATTGGCATTCAAAGGGGATCAACTGACAGCCGCGGAATGCGCAAGGAGACCAAAGTTATTGATGCGTTCATCACGGAACGGGACATGGCCGGCAGGAAGCTGCAAACTGAGGTCATCGTCGGCAGCGGCAGGAGAAGAGACACCAGTTGGGTCCCACTCGTTGTCAGCAGTAAAAGGCACCCATTCGAAGTAGTCCAGGTCCTCCTCGGTAGGAGCCTGCATAGACAAGTAAGTGAGTCCGCCAGAAACCGAAAGCGGGATGACAAAACGACCATCGGACGTGATGATACGCTGTTTGCCACCAAAAGTACGAGGGACGTCGTCAACAGTGACTCCCCAGGAGCGCATTTGGTTGCACAAATGAATGGTATTACCAGTACCAAGATGAGCATACTGGTGAAACACACCAAAAATGGGGCCATCCGTCGTGTGGATGAGTCCGGCCACCGTTGACAAACAGAGGTTGGTCAATTCCGAATTTCCAATTCCAGAGACAGTTGCCTCCAACAGGGATTGCAAAATAACGGTTACGTCGGAGCCGCTAAGTCCACCGTTGGCACCACCATCGATCAAAGAGTCCTTATTCAACGAAACATCGTGAGTGGAAAGACGGTACTGCACAGAAGCATGGTTCACTTCGCGGCAATAGGTGGTCCCATTGACCGAAAAAGAGTCAGACGTGGCTCCGTTCCATGGAGCAGGGTGCTGGCGGGCAGCTGAATTCGAAATGAGCGAACGAAGCAGTTGACCAGGTCCGGCAGCAGGCGGGACGTGAGTCGAAGCAAGGCTTTGGTTGTCAACAGCCATCGAGTCGCTGACATACACCATAGGAGGAGGCTGAGTGGCAGCGGCGTTCACCAATAAGGCAGGGGCAGGAGGTGGAACAGGGCGAGGTCCTTGTTGGTCCATAATGGTCCGCTTCTCTTCGGGAGAGAGAGCATTCCACTTTTCAGGAGGCACATAATTCTTGTGCTTCTTACCAATTGGTTTGTTAGTTTTCTTCTTGGAAGAAGACTGAGACTTCGCATTGTTTGCTGAGCGGCCACTGCGGTGTTTACCGCGGTCTTCCAAATCGGTTTGATCAATATCAGTCGCATGTTTGAGCATCAAATCATAATCATACTCAAAATTGGAATCGTTGGCACTCATACCCACATGGGTACGAGAGTAAAGCTGAACATTTCCGAGGAAAAGTTTCAATTGCGGATGGGAACGGACAGCTGACTTGAGTTGTACGCTCTTCTGGTGATCCGGCAAGGGGAACTCGTTAATCCGTTCAAGATCGTAAATCAAATTGCGCCAGGTCGTCAAAAAGGCAACACAGGTCTTGCTCTTTGAAGTCGCGAATGAATACAAAGTGAGCTTTGTTTCAATGGATGTGGCAGTGATCTGCGCATTGATACCTTTACCGTACGAGGCAACAAGGTCGCGGTAAACAGCCTGAGCATCCAATTCATCCACATGCTTGTGGAGGATTCCATGCGCACGAGGGGTCAACAATATATTGTTGAACACGCCAAAAGCAAAGTTCTGCATTTCGACAAATGTATCCGTCTCGTCGACGGTCTCGGGCAAATAATCCGGGTCAAGAACCAACTGGACGCCATGGACACGGAGCTTGATACGAATATTTGTATTCCAAGTGACCCAAAAACGGTCTTCACTGAACTTTGGGTACGGAACGAAGTGGTTCTTGATTGTCTTCCGAAACTTTGCGGCAGCACTTTTGACAGAGGAACTCCGAGCGTCTGATCCAACAGGGGTAGCAGGGGCAACAATAGCAGAGGCTGGTTGCCAATACTCAAGGACTTCAGGGGTAAGTTCAAGCCAGGTTTTGTTTGTCACATTGGTACCTTTCGAGAGGAACCATTTGACAATCTTCAAGATCCGATCCTGCTGGGCAGGCGGAAGAAACATACAAACAATGGTGGCAGGGGTATCTCCCACAGAAGGAGTCAAAACACCATATGACACCGTTGCAAGACGATTTTCGGTGATTGAGGCCAACTCGCTGGCCTGAGTAATACCGTACTCTTCAAAGAACCGACGGTACGACGAATCCGATGTCGTCGCTCCCAAAAGGTTCACAAGAACATGTTCAAGAGGGTCCATGGTCATAGCAGGGATGATTCTCGAACGCAACTGTCGGGCCATTCACACGCAACAGAATCTCATGCACCAAGGACAAACGAGACGAACACAATATCTCGTGCACCAAGGACAAGCGAGATAACGATTAATCCGATTGACTCGTCAGCAGACCGAAAACAACAACAATGCCACTGGTCTTACCCAACGGATTGTTTAATTGCCATTCTATCACAGAACCAGACAATCCCCAAACAAACGGGAGCAAAGTGATTAGCAATTCAAGACTGTTAATCTGTCAACGTCAAGTATCTCCTGGCTTCTGAAGACAGCACAAGGTGATCAAGACTCGTCTGGCTTCTAACAAAGAGATACAAACTAACAAATATGGTTTTCACACAATCGTTGTTAAGATTTATAAACTCTAAACTAAAGAGCTAATCTGTTCACTTTCCATTCGGCCCCACAATCTGCCAAGCGCCATCATGGTCCTTTTCACTATTCTCCACGGTGTTATACACGGCACCGTGGGCACATTCATCATAGTTACCATGCTCCTTAGCATGGCAACGATCGAGTCCCGAAACAGTCACATCATGTTTCTGAATACTCAGCTGGGATTGCGCCTGTCCAAAACCATCCGTGTCGGGATTTGTGGCCAAACACACAAGATTAGTTTTGACAGGCTCGCCTTGGGTGCCACGACCCAAGTAGTGCGCGCCATCGCGCGAACCGGTACTCAAAACTGTCATTCCAGTTGACATTCGCCAAGGTTATGTTCATGGTCTCAATGTGAGGGGACTAGAAAAACCCTACGACAAGCATATCGGGGTTCATTTTCCCTTTATCTTGGGTTTATGCTTATAAGTCTTTGTTTTACGTCTTTTTATCGTATCTACAATCCTTTGGTCCCACAGACACGTTTTAGCCCGTTATCGTTGCAGTTTTCTAAGCATAAACCCAAGATAAAGGGATAAAGAACCCCGATATGCTTGTCGTAGGGTTTTTCTATTAATGTAACAATACTACCTACTCTCTAGAGCTACAGGGACTCCCCCCCCCCAATATCTGACGAAAACAAAGGAGGACGCACTTGACTAATTTCAAAAACATTTAAATTTAAAACGCACTCATCGCCACCGCAGCAAAGAATGAGGAACCCAGAGGAAGGACCGCAGAAAAATGAGCCATCATGACGAGCGAACAACGGAAGCACGTGCCTTGCGTCGTCATATTTTTCCGGTGCCGTCGCATTTCTACCGAAGGGCCAAGCGAGAGCTCTTTTTCCTTCTCATCCTCTTTTTTAGAGAGAACGATCGACAAGATTTCTATTTGATTGGCAAGCTCCAGGGGGGAAAAAGCGGTGGCTTCAGTTAAGGTCGCCTTGGCGGTGCAAATTTTGTTCTGCTCTGACAGCTGGACGTTGGCCGTTGCGGGTAGTAGTGCCAATACCACGAAAAAACTGCATGGCCCATTCCAAATGACACGTTTGTCCGTGTTAGCACTCCACAACGGTTTATTTGGTAGGCTGTCAGGGAAGCTCAATATGCTGAGAGTCCATCTACTACTCCTGCTTCTGGTGATTGCAGAAAAATCGAACAAGTGTTCGGCATATACTGTGATCAGGAGCCGAACCTCTCGGAAGACTCGAAAAAGGCTTCCTTTTCATCCCTTCGTGCATCAAAGGTCTTATGTACCTGCATCGCAGCAACCAGGGCAAGGACAATGCCTTGACAGAGCTTATCGAAGGTTTCCTTGTTCTTCCGCTGCCTTAATGTCTAGCATATTCACTTCTGTGGCCGAGGATGACCATCAATATCACCGCAAGTCCGAAGGAAAACCCAAATTGGACACATCTTCTCAACACAAAACGAAAGAAGACAAGCTCGACTTGCGATTACTCTTGATAGATCATTACGACTCGTTTACCTACAATTTGGTGGATTTGTTGGCCCAAATTTGTGTCCATCCGCCTATTGTGGTGGCGGCGGATGTTGCGACCTCTTGGGAAGGATTGGAGAAGCACTTACAGCTATTGCTCTCGACTACAAATGAGGACACTCCTTTCCAAAACTACCAACAGGGTGAGCTGACATCGTCGGTCGATCTACTGGACGGCATTGTGCTGTCACCCGGTCCAGGTCGGCCAGATCAGGCCCCTTTGTCATTGGATATAGTTCGAAAGGCTCCCAGTAATTTACCTATATTGGGGGTCTGTTTGGGACACCAAATTTTGGGGCATGTGTACGGGGCTAACGTCACGTTGGCACCAAACCCAATTCACGGACAGGTGCAAGCCATACGGAGGGTAAATGGTGAAGAAAACGACGAAGATCCCTTGTGGAAGAATATCCCTCATTTTATCAATGTAACACGATACCATTCCCTTCAAGTCCTTTTGGACCACAACAAGGAAAGCCCACTACTGATACCGACTGCTCTAGCCGAAAACGACAACGTTGTTATGGGATTACGGCATCATTTGCTGCCTCATTTTGGAGTTCAATTTCATCCCGAATCGATTGGATCCAGCACATGGGGGCCCGAATTGCTGCGCAATTTTTGTAACCTCTGTGTGGCTCGGCAAGACAGGAATATAACCACAACACAAGCAACGAGACAGATGACATGGAATACCAGCGGCATATTGGATTCTCAAGAGAATACAGTCTCACCGTTACCGGTTCTGAAGGAGCTGACTCAGGCCACCATTTCCACCCGCACGGGCTCAATACATACCACCACCAGGTCTCCACCGCGAGTGTTTCTGCACCGCATTGAATATACAGAAATGGAACCGGAAATTTTGATGCAGACCTATCTCGTCAACGAGCCCTACAATTTTTGGCTAGATTCCGCCAATGCCGAAACAAACAAATCATCTTCGCAGCAAACCATGTACAGTATTCTTGGTGCAGCCAAATCACGGGTGGAATATTACGGAAAGGAAAAGAACGATCGACAGGGAATATACGTGTTCGAAGAGGAGGCCTTGAAGCTCCACCTTCCCGACACCGATGTCTTGACGTACTTGGAACAGTACCACAATCCAAGGCGCCTTACCGAAGGAGCCACTATCTTGTCGTTTGAAAAGAAGTGTGCCGATGAAAGAGGCTGCATCACTAAGCTATTTGTGCCAGAAACAGAATTGAGCCAGCAAGTAGGCTTCGGCTTTCGCGGCGGACACGTAGGTTATTTGGGCTACGAGACGCGCCACGATACAACTAGCTATCTAGAGGCCTACGAAGGTGGAGGTACTGCTCCAACCCGCAAAGAAAAAAGCCGGTTGTCCAGCAGTACCGATCCCCACGTTCCAACGGCTGCATTTTTGTGGGCCGACCGTAGCTATGTCTATAACCACCGCAATCGAGAGTGGTACTTGGTTGGTGTAGCAGAGACGTCTGATGACGAAAGCGCCGTCTTAGTCTGGATGAAAAGAACATCTCAGCTTATGAGGAGAAGCTTCAAAAAGCCATTATCATCCGATAGCCGACTGTACCAGCAACTTGGTAATTTGAGGTATACTCAGCCCGTGATGTGTAAGCCGAATCGAAGTCGCGGAAAATATGATCGCAATTTTGACTCTTGTATTGAATACATTCGACAGGGCGACTCCTACGAGCTGTGTTTGACAAATCAATTAGAAGCTGATGTACCAAAACAAAACCCTTTTGAACTGTATCAAATTTTACGACGCCACAACCCTGCTCCTTACTCGGCGTTTTTCCACTGGAATATCGGTAATCAAGGTAATACCAACACGCCATCTGCATTTGCTATCTGTTGTTCTTCTCCGGAACGCTTTGTTTCTGTGAAACCAGATGGTATTGTTCCTGATGGTAACAAAAACAATAAGCGTCTCGTTGAAGCAAAACCTATTAAGGGCACCTGTGCCCGGGTTATTCCAGCCCAGTATGGACAGTGGACCGAGCAAGAAAAGCGGGACGATCTCATGCGAGTCGAAGCATTGCGAAGCTCACTCAAGGATCGGGCCGAGAATCTCATGATTGTAGACTTGCTCCGAAATGACTTGAGCCGAGTTTGCGAAACCGCCTCAGTGCACGTAGCAAAGCTCATGGAAATTGAATCGTATGCTTCTGTACATCAAATGGTCTCCACCATTCGAGGCGTCATTGATTCCAGCAATCGTTCTTGTGTTGATGTATTGAAGAGCAGCTTTCCTGGGGGGAGTATGACCGGTGCTCCAAAGCTTCGCACGATGGAATTGCTCGATGAGATCGAAGAAGGTGTGGGTCGTGGGCCCTACTCCGGCTGTTTGGGTTACATTAGTTTGAACGGGGACATGGATATGAACATCATTATCCGCAGCGCAGTTTTGACTCCAAGTTCTGACAAAGTATCCTGGAAGGTACGCGTTGGGGCTGGTGGTGCTATTACTGCACTCAGCGAACGCGCAAGCGAATATGACGAAATGCTCTTGAAGGCTTCGGCAGTTACAAAGGCAGTGGAAGTATGGGCTCGCGCAGGGCCTGCTGATTCGGACTACCCTCAAACACTGACATCTACATTCAAGAACCCACTACAAATTCGAGTTTGATGGGAAGAGTATACCACAATTGCTTTGAAAAGGTCTAAATGTTTGAACATTCCCGCTTGTCTGGTTGATACAGCACATCCTTTTCAGGCCTGTTTGGAAAGCGCAATCTAAGCGTAGTTATCAACCCTTGCCTGGCCGTTACTTCCGTTCTTCAAATACTTCCTTTTGGTCACACAGTACTTCGCCTTTGCGCCAGCACCAATTTATGCTGTCCAGTTCATGGTTGACATCGCGTTTGATCCTGGAAGGTACGCGTTGGGGCTGGTGGTGCTATTACTGCACTCAGCGAACGCGCAAGCGAATATGACGAAATGCTCTTGAAGGCTTCGGCAGTTACAAAGGCAGTGGAAGTATGGGCTCGCGCAGGGCCTGCTGATTCGGACTACCCTCAAACACTGACATCTACATTCAAGAACCCACTACAAATTCGAGTTTGATGGGAAGAGTATACCACAATTGCTTTGAAAAGGTCTAAATGTTTGAACATTCCCGCTTGTCTGGTTGATACAGCACATCCTTTTCAGGCCTGTTTGGAAAGCGCAATCTAAGCGTAGTTATCAACCCTTGCCTGGCCGTTACTTCCGTTCTTCAAATACTTCCTTTTGGTCACACAGTACTTCGCCTTTGCGCCAGCACCAATTTATGCTGTCCAGTTCATGGTTGACATCGCGTTTGATTGCTTTTGCAACGATTTTTTTTATTGGAAAGCAGATTCATTCTATTCTCGACTGTATGCTCACAGTCAAGGCTTCCGACCTTAAAACGCGTAGCAGAGTGTCCATCTATAAACGGTTCCACAATAGGTTGGTTTCTAGACAACGTATATGGAGAGACTGGGTTGTTGTCGTTCGCATCTTCTTTGTATATTGACGTGGTTGCAACCTACCACACCGTTTTCAGCAGCCCGAGAGTTGCCGCAATAGATATTGGTATCGCTGTCTACGGTCTGGGTCCAGTTCCATCAGTTCTTCCAGTTTGGTTTGGCGATACTGTGCGATCTCTGCACCGGTGTCCTCCATGACTTGTAAAACGTGCCACGTGCCCAGACATACCCACTTGGAGGCTGACTCGACTTCGGCCCCTAATTCTTCCAGTAAGACCAAATGATCGGCAATCATAGCTGTGGACCAGGGCGAATCGTGTTCCGAATCCAACTGCTGGAGCAGAAAGCGATGGTACCACCAACAGGTTTGGTCGTCTGGTTCCGTAAAGATACCGTTTTCCACTAGTGCCATTTCCTCACGCATCAAGGCTTGCTTATCAACCGTGCCGGAGAGCTTCCAGTGCCACAGTTTAGAACGATAATGAAAAGCGGAAAAGTTTGAAAAATTTTCTCGAATTTTGTTGTTGGTAAAGTCCCATTCGGCCTCCAAAATTTCATTTTGCTCGTCTTTGGTCAAAGGAGTGACGTGCGACATATTCGTTTTCTCGGTTGCTATTTGTGCGCCCATGAGTACGGTGCCGCTCTTAAGCGCCGAATCGAGCCGCCATGTTCCGTCCACACCCTGTAGTAGTAGGGAGACCACAAACCGTCGGTAGTTCCAGCAGTGGAAATTTCGTTCGTCTCGTTGCAAAACGTTTTCGGTCAAGGCCAGTTCTGCGGATAGCAAGAGAGCCTCGTCCGACCCAACTTCGGTCACTGTCCTAGTCAAACTCCATTTGCGATGAAACCAGGCTCCGTAGGCTTTGGGATTGTTTTGTAAAGCTGTCGCGGTCAATGTTAATTCCTGTTCGATAGAGAAGGCCCGTGCTTTTTGTTGAATCAGTATCTCTCGTCGGTGGTTCCATAAATACAAAGGATCTGGATTGACGATCAAGAGCTTTTCCGACAAAGCCAACGTGTTCTGTACGTGTGTATCGTCGGACTGGAACGTCGTTTCGGTTGCCGTTGGTGTTGCCCGGGACGACGCCAGTTTCGCATTCAGTGCGTGCCATTTCTCCGCTTTGGCGGCTAATCCCGCGGCGACCTTGGGATCTCGCTGCAAGCTTTTGTACTCGGAGCGCTTGCGGCCGTGCATGATGTTGGTTGTGTGGTTTTGGGTGGGCGGAGCAACAGCAGTAGAGGGACTGCCCGTGAGCAAGGACTTTGGATATAGGTGTAGATAAAGAATGAAAACCCTTTATTTACGGTTACTACAAGTTTCGACTCGCTTTCGCTGTCGTGGTCGACTTACGGAGGAAGGATACGGCTCGTTTTTCTCGTCTGCATGTTGCCCGTTTGGAGAAAGGCCTCATGGTGGGCGTGTCAAAAGGCGCAAAAGAAGTACGGCACACTGCCTCTCTTCTCCTCTGTCAGTAACATAACTAGTAGCTCCAAATTGGAAACGACTCATGACAACCTAGCTAGGGGAACATTGTACGGCCAGAAACCATAAGAATCAAATCCTTTCATGGGACTCCTAAAACGTCGTTGAGGAAACGTTCTTTTACCCGTTTCTTTCTCAAGTCTGTTCACTGCCGAGCAGGCACAGCCGTTGCACAAAGCATTTATCATGATCAAGTACATGCTGGTGTTGCTTACTTTTCGTACAATGAAGTTTTGGTGCAAGGATTGATGTGTTTGTATCTTTTGATTGCCTCTGTTTACTTTGCGTTGACAACGTATGGTCCTGTAGTGTGCCGCTTGGTCTTTTGTGCCGAAAGGCGAGCGCGGGCCCCGGAGTCTGTAATTGCAGTCAATATTTTCCATTATCCTTGGCCCTTTCAATATCACCAAAGTCGTCAACCGTCCATTCGATCGTTGAGTACGGCCTTGCGGTTGGATGCTCTGCAGAATTTGCATCCCACTCAGGTACCCTGTCACGGTATAGTACCATGCGACATGTCTCCTAGTGATGTCCGTCCTCTAGACGTCAACACGGTGAACGGCGGTTGGAGTGTTCATAAGGGAGAAGTGAGTCGTATGGAAGTTAACTCGGTCTTATTGCATGAAATTCCTATATACAATGATGTATCGTGCGTTGGAGAGAACGCGACTGAACATGTCGTGTTCTGACAGTGGCAACGGAGTGGGACTGACAATACTTATTGCCCGACTAACGGATGTAAATGGATGCGCTCCATTTCCCGCGGCATGCATGTTATGAAAGGTATTTCCGGTTCCACTATAAGTATATGTGAGCGCGCGTCATGGTATAAGGATACTATGATGGAAGAAAGATATTTGTGTACGTTTGAGTTTGTTCCTCAGGTTTTGTTGTATCTTGGCAAATCGGAGGAGCAACAAGAATTAGTTTATAGCACTAATTCTTCAATCATTGTTTTATAAGTTCTTTGATCCGCATTGCTAGTTTACGCATAGGTCCTCGTATCCGCTGCCTAACCCAAGGGGAGCGTCGCCAACGAGTAGAGTTTTACAGTCCCTAAGTCCCTTAGGTGTATCGCCGGTCGTTTGTAATAACGCCCTCTCTTGTTTACCAGGCTCTGTTCCTAACAGCGCTTCTGTCCATACGGTGTACATTGGTGTATATCGTAACAGATTAACAGTCTTGGTTTCTCGTCAAACCACTGCTGCTTATCGCGCAGAATTTGGTAAACCCACCTTGAGTCCGTCTCAAGGAAACGTCGAGCTTGGTACCAGCGTACCTCGTCCGATAACACTGCCTACATTGTTTGTGTTGCATAAAGTATCAGAGGTGTCTAAGGAGACATTTATCGGCTTGTGTTCCGCATCCTTGGAAGCTGCTACCACCATCCTCCTGACCACTGGTATTGAAAACCCATTAGTACTTCAGGGTTTGTCAGTAAGTCGTCTCGGCCTCCCTACTTCCTCGGAATAACCGGCACTGGAAATCGTCTAGGTTTTCTTCTGGATTTGCCAGTGGGTTGTTTCGTGATTACGGGTTCTCTTGCCAAGTGAGGTATTCGATACCAATAGGCTTGGAAGACCAATCCTGATTCCGGTTCGGACGGGTATACTCACCGGTTAATAAGAGTACGGGGGGGGGACTAATCAACCCTTCGATAGTTATTGGCACGGAGCGATATCACGCACAGCAGTAACACTGCCACCAAGGTGGTAGAAGGGAGTGAACCAGTGCTGGCAACGTCCACTGGTGTAGGGTCAAAAAAAGAAGTCCGCTTAGTTACAGCGAAGGACCTGAAATATAGTGGAAGACCTAACCCCGGAACGCTACCGACCCGGCTACCCAGCCCAACTCAAGACCTGACCCGGCTATCCAGCCCAACCCAAGACCTGGTTGGTTACCCATTTCAATATGGTTACCGCTACACGGACAATGTCCGATGCAAGCGCTTTCGCTCATTTACTCGACACGGTCCTTGCCCTACCGGCAACATCTCCTATCCGTTCTAGTCTTGTACTACATGAGTTAGATGATCTAGACAGACTCCTTAGTATTTTTGAGGGCCAAATCGAAACTCTAGAATATCTCCCTGTACCATCCGTAGGTGACGCAACCCCTGTCCCAATCAAGTTACGTATGGGTCATCAACAACTCTTACGTTACTTGCTACTCTGGATACGTCAACTCTCGCACGACAAAGGAGGTTCCCTCTCGAACTACGAACTCATCTCTCTCATGAAAGAAGATTTCAGTTTATTTCGACGGTCTCCGTCAATTCATTTGTCGAATGCAGTCCCAACACCCAGTTCACAATCAAGCACTCCTTCGACTATGGTTGGAAACTCTAGTCGTTCTGCTGTCGCTGATTTTAAACGCGGTGTTAAACGTGATAAAACGCATTATCCGGTGCTCAAGGACGACCGATATTGGGACAACTTCTACCGTACTTTTGTCGTTACCGCCGTATCGCACAATGTTGATAATGTCCTAGATCCAGCTTACTCCCCTACGAATACAGATGAAATATTGCTATTCAGGGAGCAGAAAAAGTTCGTCTATTCCGCTCTAGAACACTGCTTGCAAACGGATATGGGTAAAAACATTGTCCGCGAGCATGCCTTTGATTTCGATGCACAAACTGTTTTCGCAAAAGTGGTAAAACACTACACCGAATCCACACCTGCAAAGATCAGTTCTGGTACCACACTGTCATACCTGACCTCTGCGAAGTACGGCAGCTCCTGGACTGGAACCGCTGAAGGATTTATTTTGCATTGGAAAAATCATCTTCGCATTTACAACGACACGGTCCCGGTTACAGAGAAGTTGCCACCACAACTTTGCCTCAGCCTGCTCGAGTCCTCTGTACGCGACGTTTCAGAGCTTCGCCAAGTCAACACTACCGCGAATCTAGATTTAGCTAAAGGGGGGTCTCCCATTAACTATGAAAATTACCTAAGTCTACTCCTTGCTGCCGCGACTTTGTACGATAAAGGAAACAATTTTTCTAATTCTCGTAGCCCAAAATCCAAGCGCAGCGCCTTTGTTACTGAGACTACCTTTCCCGATGATGAATATGGCGTCAATTACGACATTGATTTGTCACCGTCCATCCTTTACGAAGCGAATACTCACAACCGCAGAGCAGGCGACCAAAATCGAGACCGCCAGAGCAATGTCAATCGTGAGCGACCGTATATTCCTCGTGAGATGTGGGATAAACTGTCCGACGATGCAAAGGAGATTCTCCGTGGTATGTCTTCTCCTAAAGAAGGAAACGCCTCGGCCAACAGCAAGTCTTCATCTGCATTTCATGCCAACTCCCATTCTTTAACCGATACGGGACACCCCTCATCAACGGACGAATCGTTGCACGAAAATGACAACGATAAATTCCATGATTGCGGGAACGACACGGAACTGCTTGCACACCTTACTGATCGCTCAAGTAATATGGCAAATGGAGACATTCGCAAGGTCCTCGCTTCAGCTTCCTCCTATAAGCAGAATTCGAAGAACTCCCTGCAGTCAAATATGCTCGAATACAGTATTTCCCGACACTCCGTTGCAGAGACTACATCCTCCCTCATCGACAGAGGCGCAAACGGCGGACTTGCCGGAAGCGATGTTAAAATCCTTAACAAAACAGGCCGTTCTGCGAGCATCACGGGTATTAATGACCATACTTTGCCTGATTTGGACATTGTCACCGCCGCTGGCCTCGTTGAATCACAACATGGACCCATCATTGTCATACTTCATCAGTATGCCCACCATGGAAAGGGAAAAACGATCCATTCTAGTGCTCAACTTGAATACTACAAGAATATTGTCGAGGACCGTTCCCGTGTTTTAGGCGGTAAACAACGTATCATAACTCTAGATGATTACGTTATTCCCCTACATGTTCGTCAAGGACTAGCTTATATGGACATGAGACCTCCTTCCGATGCAGAGTTTGACACGTTACCCCACGTTGTACTTACTTCCGATGTCGACTGGGACCCGTCCATTATCGACAACGAAATTGACCTTGTCACAGACTGGCATGATGCCACACAGGACCTTCCCAGCGACCCGTACGTTGAACCCCGTTTCAATTCAACTGGTGAACACCAACATAGGCACGTTGCGACCTTTGACATTTTCTCGTCATCTGACTTTGTTCATCGGTCCACGGCTATCGATAATATACTCTCGTCAAACCAACATGACATGACCCGCAATTCGCACAATTACGAAGCCTTGCGTCCTTGTCTTGGCTGGGTCTCCGCCAACACAGTCCAGAAAACCATCATGGCCACTACGCAATTTGCTTGTGAGGTCTATAATGCACCTATGCGTAAACATTTCAAGTCTCGTTTTCCGGCACTTAATGTTCACCGGCGCAACGAAGCTGTGGCTACCGATACCATTTGGTCGGACACGCCTGCTGTCGATAACGGCGCTAAATTTGCGCAATTATTTGTCGGTAGACGATCGCTTGTTACCGACATTTATCCTATGAAAACAGACAAAGAGTTTGTTAATGCACTCGAAGACAATATTCGTCATCGGGGTGCCATGGATAAACTCATCAGTGACCGTGCCAAAGCCGAGATCAGCAAGAAAGTTTCTGATATTACTCGTGCTTACCACATTGATCAATGGCAAAGCAAGCCCAATCACCAGCACCAAAATTATGCTGAACGTCGAATTGCAACTGTTGAAGCAAATGCAAATAACTTTCTTAACAAAACTGGTGCACCTAATTCTACATGGTTATTGTGTGTTTCCTACATTTGTTATTTGTTTAATCATTTGGCCCATGAGTCTTTGCACGATCGCACCCCCCTCGAAATTCTTAACGGTAGTACTCCTGATATTAGCGTACTCCTTCAATTCCATTTCTGGGAACCGATCTTCTACCGACTTGAAGACCCTACTTTTCCTTCCGACGGAACTGAAAAAAAAGGGCCACTTTGTTGGAATTGCTGATTCCGTTGGTGATGCTCTTACCTACAAGGTACTCACCAATGACTCCCACAAGATCCTTCTCCGATCTAGTGTTCGCTCTGCGTTGAAACCTAGTGAAAGCAATTTGCGTCTTGAGCCACATGAAGGGGAGAGTCCTCCTAAGCCCATCAACTTCATTAAGTCGCGCAGAACTGAGGACGGAAATTCTTATGCCATCCACACGCTACCTGGTTTCACCCCGGACGATCTCATCGGACGCACCTTTTTAACCGATACCCAGGACAATGGGGAGCGTTTTCGTGCATGTATTGCCAGAAAAATTCTTGATCCTGACAAACCACATGACATCCAATTTCTCGTTGAAATCAATGACGGTGAACACGATGAAATCATCGCCTACAACGAAATTCTAGATAAAGTCGAGACCGACCTAGAAAAGGAATTGACTGATACTGATCGGCAATGGAAGTTTAAAGACATTGTGGCACACCAAGGACCCCTTCAAACCACAGACATTAACTATAAAGGTTCTAAGTTTAATGTTTTGGTAAACTGGGAAACTGGAGAGTCTAGCTATGAACCTCTAGACGTTATACGTGCCGACGATCCTATTACTTGCGCAGCCTATGCTAAACGTCAAGGTTTGCTGGATACCCCGGGTTGGAAACAGTTCAAACAACTTGTCAACCGCCAGAAGAAGTTCCAACGCCTTGTAAACCAAAGCCGCACACACTCTATCCGTCGTGTACCTACCTACAAATTTGGGTACCAGATCCCTCGCGACCATCTTAACGCTGTTGATATCGACAGGCGTAATGGCAACACTAAATGGCAGGATGCTGAGAGTATAGAGCGTACACAGCTTCATGAATACAATACCTTTGTCGACAAAGGTAAAGCTATTCTAAATGGTAAACATGTTTCGAACGTGCCACAAGGGTACAGGAAGATCAGAATTCACACGGTCTACGATGTCAAACATGATGGCAGGCACAAGGCTCGTATGGTTGCTGGAGGTCACCTTACCCCCGTGCCTCCTGAGAGCGTCTACTCTGGAGTCGTGTCACTTCGAAGCCTCCGTATTGTTGTGTTCCTGGCCGAGCTAAATAACTTGAGGCTATGGGGAGCTGAAATTGGGAATGCCTATCTTGAAGCCAAAACCCAAGAGAAAGTCTTTGTTGTTGCCGGACCGGAGTTCGGAGACCTCAACGGTCACATCCTTGTCATCAACAAGGCCCTTTACGGTCTACGTAGTAGTGGACTTCGTTGGCATGAGAGGTTCGCCGACACACTTCGCGACATGGGTTTTACACCCAGCAAGGCCGACTCCGATGTTTGGATGCGACCCAGTCAAGGCGTCTACGAGTATATTGCCGTCTACGTCGACAACATTGCCGTCGCAGCACATGACCCCGGTAGTATTGTTGAACAACTTAAAAGTGTCCACAAGTACAAGCTCAAAGGTGTTGGACCACTGGAGTACCACCTAGGTTGTACGTTTGAGCGAGACAAAGATGGAACCTTGTCTTACCACCCCCGGAAGTATATCGCGCGTATGATGGAGCAGTACGAACGTATGTACGGCGAGTCACCCAAACAGTATGTTTCACCGTTGGATAAAGGTGACCATCCTGAGTTAGACTCCACTCCCGAACTAAACGAAGATGGTATCAAGCAATATCAGTCGTTGATTGGGAGTTTACAATGGCTTATCACCCTAGGGCGATTTGATATTGCTACGGCTGTGATGACCATGGCTCGATTCCGTGTTGCGCCTCAAGAAGGCCACCTTGATCGCCTTAAGCGTATGTACGGATACCTTCGTAAGATGAAGGCAGGAGCAATCCGTGTGCGCACCGATCAGCCCAACTACGTTGAGCTACCGGACCGAAGCAACGAATGGGCCCGTTCCATCTACGGAAATGTGGAAGAACTTGTTCCTCACGATGCCCCTACGGCTTTGGGAAAGGCCGTTGTCTTAACCACCTACGTTGACGCAAACCTATATCATGATATGATTACAGGTCGTTCAGTCACCGGTATCCTCCACCTCATAAACCAAACCCCTTTTGAATGGTTTTCGAAACGACAGGCTACCGTCGAGACTGCTACCTACGGATCAGAATTTGTGGCTGCACGTATTGCAGTTGAACAAATCATTGATGTGCGCATTACAATGAGGTACCTAGGAGTCACAGTTAAGGGCAAGACTATTATGTTTGGAGATAACCAATCGGTTATCACAAGTTCTACGGAGTCCCAATCACCGATCAACAAACGGCACAACGCTTTGTCCTACCATCGAGTCCGCGAGGCAATTGCTGCTGGCATTGTGGATTTCCAAAAGATTTTGGGAGCCAACAATCCTGCCGATGTACTCAGCAAGCATTGGGGTTTCCAGCAGGCATGGCCTCTTCTTAAGCCTATACTATTCTGGCATGGCGATACATCTGATTGTGATACCAAGGCCTTGAAGGATACAACACAGACCGATGGGGAGTGTCACGGTATAGTACCATGCGACATGTCTCCTAGTGATGTCCGTCCTCTAGACGTCAAGACGGTGAACGGCGGTTGGAGTGTTCATAAGGGAGAAGTGAGTCGTATGGAAGTTAACTCGGTCTTATTGCATGAAATTCCTATATACAATGATGTATCGTGCGTTGGAGAGAACGCGACTGAACATGTCGTGTTCTGACAGTGGCAACGGAGTGGGACTGACAATACTTATTGCCCGACTAACGGATGTAAATGGATGCGCTCCATTTCCCGCGGCATGCATGTTATGAAAGGTATTTCCGGTTCCACTATAAGTATATGTGAGCGCGCGTCATGGTATAAGGATACTATGATGGAAGAAAGATATTTGTGTACGTTTGAGTTTGTTCCTCAGGTTTTGTTGTATCTTGGCAAATCGGAGGAGCAACAAGAATTAGTTTATAGCACTAATTCTTCAATCATTGTTTTATAAGTTCTTTGATCCGCATTGCTAGTTTACGCATAGGTCCTCGTATCCGCTGCCTAACCCAAGGGGAGCGTCGCCAACAAGTAGAGTTTTACAGTCCCTAAGTCCCTTAGGTGTATCGCCGGTCGTTTGTAATAACGCCCTCTCTTGTTTACCAGGCTCTGTTCCTAACAGCGCTTCTGTCCATACGGTGTACATTGGTGTATATCGTAACATACCCATTGCCCACGCCAAATAAGTGGAATAAGTGTTTAAAGCAATTTCTCACTGTTCCAGTACAGTCATGTGGTACGTCAACGTTACCAAGCCGTGACGGACTCCAACATTACCGTGGTCAACTTTCACGTGCCGACGGAGAAACGCAGTCTTATTGAAGAATTTTTCTGCGACGCGTTACACGGGATGGCTCCACACGCTTGCCGCGCCGCCATGGTGTACGCACCAACCAAGATCAATGCGCAATACTCATTGGACGCCGACTTTGTCTTGGCCCGAGCCTTGACAACAAATTGAAGTCCATTGGTCAATCAAACCGACGACGCAAGTATACCAAACACGGTAAAGGACACACAGGTCTACCAGTGCAATGCTTGTTGGACAATACCCAAGGCTACGCTTGGAATTGTACACAAGAATGGTTTCCCTTCAACCAATGGCCACAGAGGCAAGGCTTTGTATAGTTGTTCCCTTGGTTCCGACACATGTTCCAGTAGAGATTTGGTGGTGTGGACGGCATAGCTGTAATAGTGTATTGGCAAGTTGCCTTGGCCTGGCAGAAATATTGTGCGGGGAGTTTTGTCGGTGGTATGATCACGGCTTACAGACTAGTGAAGAACGCCTGTATTGTTTAATGTAAATCAGTAATTGTAAGTAAAATTATTTCATTTCCTTTGTAAGTTTGGTTTCTTCCTCTTCTTTGGACTGTAGCTTGGCTTCAATCTTAGACCTACACGTTCCTTTGTAATGGCTGGTCCTATAGTGTAATCCATCTTCCCAGCCCTTTTTGCAACATTGGCTTGTACCTTTTCCAATGCTTCTTGCATAGCTATATTCATTGACTCAGCAGCTTCCATATCAAATCCTGCCAGCTTGGACATTTCCTGGTAGAAATGGAAATTGTGCACAGAAGCACTTGAGCCAAACATTCTTTTTGTAGAAGATATGCTTTCTGTTGTCACTGCCTGTGTATCATCAAAACAATCCGAATTTTGCGAATTTGTGGAAGTTTCATGCAATGAATCCTAGAATGCATGCTCTCTGGACAGGCTTGTTGATTCTTGCACCATTCCACTCGAAAAATACATATTTGTGGTATTTTTGGTCCCACTCAAATCAGCTCCAGTTGTTTGCGAAGACACTGCCCATTGATTAAAATCTCGTATGACAGGGGGCTTGTACGGAAGCGAAGTTTCGAAAAAATTTGACCCTTTTTTACCTTTTCCGATCACCCACTGACCACTATCAACAATATTGACTGCAATTACAGACTCCGGGGCCCGCGCTCGCCTTTCGGCACGAAAGACCAAGCGGCACACTACAGGACCGTACGTTGTCAACGCAAAGTAAACAGAGGCGATCAAAAGATACAAACACATCAATCCTTGCACCAAAACTTCATTGTACAAAAAGTAAGCAACACCAGCATGTACTTGATCATGATAAATGCTTTGTGCAACGGCTGTGCCTGCTCGGCAGTGAACAGACTTGAGAAAGAAACGGGTAAAAGAACGTTTCCTCAACGACGTTTTAGGAGTCCCATGAAAGGATTTGATTCTTATGATTTCTGGCCATACAATGTTCCCCACTCCAATCACGAATCTTGTTTTTGGGTGTCACACATGTTGAAAAAAGATCAACGACCAAATCCACAGTTTACCTTACCCACTGTGAGTGAGTAGAAAACTGCAACGATAACGGGCTAGAATCGTCTAAGGAACCGAAAGGATCCCGCATACTTTCGTAGACGACCAAAGGCGTAAAACACAAGATTATAGACTTATCTGATAGACTTAGGGATATGAACCCCTCATGTACCTCTTGACGTAGGGGTTTTCTAGTCCCCACACATCGAAACCATAAACATAGACATGGACATGGAGAGATGTGTCCCCTCAAAACCACTATGGGAAAAATAGGGATCCACAACTTGTAAATAAAAAAACTTCGACACTGCATGCAATGACATGTAGTACTGCAAATGCAATTTGTTCCGATACTGGCTTCATTGAAACGGGAAAGTCGGCAAACCCTTCTTCACTTGAATCAATATAAAATTTGACGCATAAGATTCTGTCGTACTGGGGCTGACTGAACCTTTGTTAGCGCATCGGCTAAGTTTGTCTCCGACGGCTCATAAGCAATCTTGATAACTCCCATTGCGACATTCTCTCGTACAAAGTGATATGCAATAGCATTACTCTTCTTCTTCAACATTGATTCCGGCGCTGTAGTATTGTGTACCACCGACAAATTGTCGCACAAAACTCTAGCCGGACCATCAATCGGAATTCCCATCATCCGTAACTTATACCTCAAACCCTGAATCATCTCCGTAGCAATCTTTAACGCAACAAACTCACTTCCAAACGAAGACATTTCGACTGAATTCTGACGCTTCAAAAACCACATAATCGGAGCACGATTAAGATAGATCAAAACACCTGTTCGTGAACGACGAGTGACTTTGTCTCCAGCATGGTCAGCGTCAACAAAAGCAGTAATCTCCACAGCTCTACCACGTGGCTTCGGAGCATTCGGCGGAATAAGTTCCTTCACATTACCATAAAAGTCCGTCCAATCTGCACCATCTATAAAATGGTTCTCAATATCAGCATACGAATCATCAAACACGAGTCGTGACCTGTTGTAAGATTTCAAATAAGCAAAAATATGAAGAACAGCACTCAAGTGTCCTTCTCTTGGCATTGCGAGAAATGATGAGAGCATAGATACTTCACACATAATATCAATTCGACCAATTTCAACTGCCCATCTCAAAACACCAATCTGGGACTGAAAATAGTTAGCACGCTCTGCATTCAACAAAGGTGAAACATCCAGTTCTGGTCGATATTTCGTCGACATTGGCGACGACACTTTGTTAGGCAAACCTCTTTTGATTTCGTCCAAATCTTTCTCAACATTTGCGACAGCTTGTTTCACATAATTTGTCGAACTCATAGACCATCGCGGTTTGTCTGGCTTATCGGGAAGTGAAAAGTGTCCAAGATTCGCTCCCAAATAAGTATCCGGTGTCTTAATGGATTCCGGTTTAAGCTTGAAATGTTTTCCGATAGTATCCAAGATACTCTTCGGATCATGACTGATACATAGGAAATCATCCGTGTAAATAAGTACATACTCATAAAATTCGAGACCACCTTCATTCTGAAATGGTCTTAACCAAACATCTGGATCTGCAATACAAGAGGTAAACATTAATTCTTCCATTGTTGCAGCTAAGTGAGCACGCCATGCGGCTCCACTTGACTTCAAACCATACAACGCTCGAATGGTAATTGCATAACGACCTTCCGTCGAATTCCCAAATTCTGGACCACATGTCGTATATACCTTTTCTCGAACTGGGGCATTCAAATATGCATTTTGTGCATCAGCACCAAGTATTTGCATCGAATTCAACGCTGCAATAAGCAATGCAATTCGAACACTGTGCCTGGAAACAACACTAGCATAAGTAATCGAACTCGGCGGATCTGTAACGTGTCCCCTGGCGACGAATCTGGCTTTGCGAGTGAAGTCCATTTTGATATCAAAAATCATATGACAGGGTATCCAAGTGTAACCAACTGGTTTCGACGCATTGGGTTCAAGAACTTTGAATGCTGGCATAACATTTTTCATCTCTTTTCTGATTGCATCCAACCATGTAGAAGTGTTAGTATCACAATCAATCTCGAGAGCTTCCTTTACCGATTTCGGCATACGAATACCGAATTTGTGAGTCCGTTTCAGGTATCTGGCCTTTACCGCTGAAATAATTCGCTCTCGTTTCCGTAATACGTCCGGTACCCACCAGGCAAAAGCTGGTTCATGGACTAACTTGTTCGCAACAGCATATTCGGCGACGTCAACAGGATTCGATTCTTTCAGGTCTTTCAAGGGAATCCATGTATTTGATCCGTCTTTCCATGGAAGTAACAGTTGCCAACCTTTTGTTGTTCGACGCATTTGTTTTACACCACGTTTGTCTGTATAATACAGATCGTCAGCAGCAACCGCCGATCCGTCTTTTCAGTGATCAACAATTCATCCATTAAAAGATAACAACGACCCTTGTCATCAACCTGTGAATAAAGATGCTCAGCAATAACATTAGCTGCGTATTCCTGTACGTTACCATCTGGAAATTGAACTTCTAAGATGCGAGTGTCCAACACTGGATCAGGATTCGACCTCCCGATTGGATTACCATCTCGATCTTTCTTTTGCCCAATTATTCGACCAGCACCAATATGATCATGTCTTGGTATCATTACTTCAGCATTGATATACTCATTAAAAGCTTCGTGATTGTAGTCGTCTGCTTGTGGCATCGTTTCCTGGTCCCCTGTATAATGGTCCGAATACGTCTCGAACTCACTGGGTTCCACCTCGAAAACATAAGTATTTTTAATACGATCATCTTCGTTCATAACCAAACGAACATTCTTCTCAAAACTCTCTTGAAGCAACTTCACCTGTTGAGAATTAAGATCACTTGTCGAAAGTGGGGAGTAAGTAGTTCGCGAAATAATTTGCGAATTTCTGGCAAGTATACAAGCACACATCGCATCACCTATATCGTGAGCAGGTCCGAGCCAGCGACCAAGTTTCCGCTTATCTTCTGGAAAGTCAACTGGATCCATATACCATACCCAATCATACCATGCAAACTCGCATAAGTGACTAATATCCGTTGTATCTCCCGATACTGCTGTATTCGGGACGTCGTCGTTCAATGCGTAAATATTATGCGCAATTGACGATCGAATCAAACATTGCAACTCCAAGCAAATATCCCACAATCATACAGATGCCTGCGATTTTGACATCGCTGTATTTGTCATACGCTTCAATGCTTTGATTGCGGTTTCTGCTCGATTCAACCACGGTGAATATGGCTCAATTTCTTTAGCATGAGCTCCTGCAGCACGAACCTTTCGTCTGAACTCTCCTTGAACTAATTCTTTGGCACCATCTGAAATAATTTCAGCTGGAACTCCCTCACGATGAAATAACAAATCCAACGTATCATGAGCCTGACCTTTCGACTTCATTGGGTAAGCACGTGTCCAGTCAACATCGTTCACATAAATTTGAGCACAAGAATTTCCTCGAGACGAGACGACATTCAAAAACATTGTATCCGTATATAAACTCGTGCTCAAGTGACGATATCTCAACTGTGCAGTGACTGGTTTCACTCTCTTTGCTAACAAGCAACTGGCAATGTCTT
>NW_002238038.1:0-37595 GCF_000150955.2 Phaeodactylum tricornutum CCAP 1055/1
CCTAACCCTAACCCTAACCCTAACCCTAACCCTAACCCTAACCCTAACCCTAACCCTAACCCTAACCCTAACCCTAACCCTAACCCTAACCCTAACCCTAACCCTAACCCTAACCCTAACCCTAACCCTAACCCTAACCCTAACCCTAACCCTAACCCTAACCCTAACCCTAACCCTAACCCTAACCCTAACCCTAACCCTAACCCTAACCCTAACCCTAACCCTAACCCTAACCCTGCGTTTTCTCCCGACGAATTAATTGGCCGATATTTGATTCGTGAAGCTCTTGATGGCCAAAGCCACCGTGCTCTTGTTGCTTGTGGAATTGTGGATGCCGATTCCGACACTCACCAAGCAATCCGTTTCCTATTGCAAATCAATGAGAAGGATGCCGATGAGATCATTTCGTACAATGAATTCTGTGACTTGATGGAAGCTCAACAAACCGGCCCTGTCACGAATGGAAATGTCAAAGGTCACTTCAAATTTACTAGCGTTATTGGACATCAAGGACCGTTGCAACCGACCGATGCTAACTATAAGGGATCGTCATGGAATGTTTTGTTTAAATGGGAAGATGGTTCCCAGACCTACAAGCCTTTGATTGAAATGGCAAAGGACAATCTAGTCACACTCGCCATGTACGCTTCTGAAAACGATCTTCTTGCTGTGCCCGAATGGCGACGCTTCAATCGTCTGCTTCGTAACCGTGACAAATTCAACCGAACCGTTTCATTGACAAAACAGCGTAAGGGAGACCCCATTTTCAAGTTTGGCGTCCTTGTCCCTCGCAATTCTCGTGAAGCTTTGAAATTTGATGCCGACGCTGGAAATACCCGTTGGGCTGATGCCATGGCGCTTGAATTGGCCCAACATTGTGAGTATAAAACATACAAGGACCTTGATAAGTGTACAGCCAAACCTGGTCCTGGATACCAGCGTATCAACATTCATTTCGTGTTGGATGTGAAACAGTCACTCAAATACAAGGCCCGGCTCGTCGCTGGTGGCCACATGACAGCGCCTCCAAAGGACAGTGTTTACTCCGGTGTTGTCTCTCTTCGGTCCATTCATCTCGCTATTCTTGCCGGTGAGCTAAATGGACTGGATACGTGGGTCAGTGATATTGCTGTCGCCTATCTCGAGGCATACACGAAGGAACAGGTGTACTTTGTTGCCGGTCCCGAGTTTGGGGAGCTTTCTGGGCATACTTTGCTCATTGACAAAGCTTTGTACGGCCTCGGTACTAGTGGAGCCCGTTTCCATGAGCGTCTTCGGATTCCCTTCGTGCAATGGATTTTGTCCCTTGCAAAGCAGACCCTGATCTCTGGATGCGTGACTGCAAAGACCATTGGGAGTATGTTTGTGTGTATGTCGACAATATTGCGTGCGTCTCACGAAATCCCAAGGCCTTTTTTGATACCCTTGTTTCAGACCATCACTACACCTTGAACGGTGTGGGTCCTCCGACTTACTTTCTTGGTGGTGACTTTACTCGTGATAGTAAGGACAACACTCTCGCGGTTGGCGCGATAACATACGTGAAACGTATTATTTCGAATTACGAGACTTCGTTCGGTACGGAGCCTTAGTTGTACTTGTCTCCTCTTGAGAAAGGCAACCATCCTGAAGTCGACAATTCGCAAATCCTCGATGCTGGTTCGATTAAATTGTATCGGTCCCTTATTGGTGCCCTCCAGTGGGCCATCACTCTTGGGCGCTTCGACATACATTGTGCTGTGATGACAATGGGCCGCTTTTGTGCCGCCCCTTGCGAAGGACACTTGAACCGTCTCCGTCGTATCATTGGGTACCTTCGCCGTTACCCTGATGCTGCTATCCGTTTTCGTACTGGAATACCCAACCATGAGCTTTGGGGAGACGTTCCCAAGCACAACTGGATGTATTCGGTGTACGGTAAATCGTCCGACAAGGATTCTCCTCCAGACAAGCCTCTTGCTCGTTGTAAGCCTATGCGTATCACTACTTTTGTGGATGCTAACTTGTACCATGATTTGACTACAGGCCGTTCTACAGCAGGTGTCTTGCATTTGGTTAATCAGACTCCTGTGTCTTAGTTTTCTAAACGACAGTCTACAGTTGAAACGGCTACGTACGGCTCTGAATTTGTTGCTGCTCGTTTGGCTACGGAGCAGATTATTGACATGTGTCTTACTCTGCGTATGATGGGCATTCCCTTGGACGGTCCTGCTTGGCTCCTTGGCGACAATCAGAGCATTGTTACCAGCTCCACTTTGCCTCATTCTGTTCTCTCCAAACAACACAATGCATTGGCATACCACCGCGTTCGCGAGGCGATCGCTTTTGGTATCATGCATTTTTTGTGGATCGAGGGCAAAGACAATGCAAGCAATGTGTTGACCAAACCTTTGGGTCATGCAATTGCTTGGCCTTTGCTTCAGCCTTTGTTGTTTTGGAAAGGCGAGACAAAATCTCCCGATCATTCTGTTTCGAGTACCTCACAGTGGGGAGTGTCAACTGGAAAGACAGTTTTGAGTACCGGTTCGCGCGATGGCGCGCAGTATTTGGGTCATGACACCCAAGGCGAGCCTGTCAAAACTAATCTTGTGTGTTTGCCCACAAATCCCGGCACGGATGGTTTCGGACAGGTACAAAGCCAGTTGAGTCTCCAGAAACATGATGTGACTGTTTCGGGACTCGATTGTTATCATGCTCCAAAGCATGGTAACTATGATGAATGTGCCCACGGTGCCGTGTATAACACCGTGGGAATGATTGAAACGGACCACGGTGGCATTTGGCACACTGTTGGACCGAATGGAAAGTGAACAGATTAGGTTTAGTTTAGAGCTTATAAATCTTAACAACAATTGTGTGAAACCATTTTTGTTTGTTTGTATCTCTTTGTTAGGAGCCAGGCGAGTCTTGATCACCTTGTGCTGTCTTCAGAAGCCAGGAGATACTTGACCATTGACAAAGTAAGCAAAGTATTGTCCTCCTTTGTGGTATTTGCTTTTGCCTTGACAAACCTAGAAATTGAAGTGCCGTAAGAGTCTACTACCTAGGTTG
The DNA here is from genome assembly GCF_000150955.2 of Phaeodactylum tricornutum CCAP 1055/1. Lineage (NCBI taxonomy): Eukaryota > Bacillariophyta > Bacillariophyceae > Surirellales > Neidiaceae > Phaeodactylum > Phaeodactylum tricornutum. The sequence goes on from NW_002238038.1 coordinate 3,052, forward strand.
ACTATATTCTTGATGTTTAGGAAAGGCTGTTGAAATCTCAACTCTCTTTGTTCACTCTAGGTCACATAGAAATAACACATACAGATGTAAGTCAACTTTTTTCCAAACTATTGTTCTTATGGTGGTGTTTAAACCTATTTTGTAATTTATTTTTCACACAATCAACTTGCTCATTCTTGCTAACATTCACTCTTGTTCCACATATATTTGTATTTGAACTTCACTTGCTTCATCATCACACATAGTCTTACTTTCCTAAACACATAATTCTCATCACTTGAATACACATAGTTTCGGCTCCACGTCAGAGAGACGCTGCTTGTCCAACAAAAACAGTCCCACGTAGAAAACTGCAACGATAACGGGCTAGAATCGTCTAAGGACCCCGTATACTTTCGTAGACGATCAAAGGCATAGAAACACAAGATTATAGACTTATCTGATTGACTTAGGGATATGAACCCCTCATGTACCGCTTGACGTAGGGGTTTTCTAGTCCCCACACATCGAAACCATAAACATTGAACTGTACATGGAGAGATGTGTCCCCTCAAAACCACTATGGGAAAAATAGGGATCCACAACTTGTAAAATAAAAACTTCGACACTGCATGCAATGACCTGCAGTACTGCAAATGCAATTTGTTCCGATTCTGGCTTTATCGAAACGGGAAAGTCGGCAAACCCTTCTTCACTTGAATCAATATAAAATTTGACGCATAAGATTCTGTCGTACTGGGGCTGACTGAACCTTTGTTAGCGCATCAGCTAAGTTTGTCTCCGACGGCTCATAAGCAATCTTGATAACCCCCATTGCGACATTCTCTCGTACAAAGTGATATGCGATAGCGTTACTCTTTTTCTTCAACATTTATTCCGGCGCTGTAGTATTGTGTACCACCGACATATTGTCGCACAAAACTCTAGCCGGACCATCAATCGGAATTCCCATCATCCGTAACTTATACCTCAAACCTTGTATCATCTCCGAAGCAATCTTAAACGCAACAAACTCACTTCCAAACGAAGACGTTTCGACTGAATTCTGACGCTTCGAAAACCACATAATCGGAGCACGATTAAGATAGATCAAAACACCTGTTCGTGAACGACGAGTGACTTTGTCTCCAGCATGGTCAGCGTCAACAAAAGCAGTAATCTCCACAGCTCTACCACGTGGCTTCGGAGCATTCGGTGGAATAAGTTCCTTCACATTACCATAAAAGTCCGTCCAATCTGCACCATCTATAAAATGGTTCTCAATATCAGCATATGAATCATCAAACACGAGTCGTGACCTGTTGTGAGATTTCAAATAAGCAAAAATATGAAGAACAGCACTCAAGTGTCCTTCTCGTGGCATCGCTAGAAATGATGAAAGCATAGATACTTCACACATAATATCAATTCGACCAATTTCAACTGCCCATCTCAAAACACCAATCTGAGACTGAAAATAGTTAGCACGCTCCGCATTCAACACAGGTGAAACATCCAGTTCTGGTCGATATTTTGTCGACATTGGCGACGACACTTTGTTAGGCAAACCTCTTTTGATCTCGTCCAAATCTTTCTCAACATTCGCAACAGCTTGTTTCACATAATTTGTCGAACTCATAGACCATCGCGGTTTGTCTGGCTTATCGGGAAGTGAAAAGTGTCCAAGATTCGCTCCCAAATAAGTATCCGGTGTCTTAATGGATTCCGGTTTAAGCTTGAAATGTTTTCCAATGGTATCCAAGATAGTCTTCGGATCATGACTGATACATAGGAAATCATCCGTATAAATAAGTACATACTCATAAAATTCGAGACCACCTTCGTTCTGAAATGGTCTTAACCAAACATCTGGATCTGCAATACAAGAGGTAAACATTAACTCTTCCATTGTTGCAGCTAAGTGAGCACGCCATGCAGCTCCTCTTGACTTCAAACCATACAACGCTCGAACGATAATTGCATAACGACCTTCCGTCGAATTTCCAAATTCTGGACCACATGTCGTATATACCTTTTCTCGTACTGGGGCATTCAAATATGCATTTTGTGCATCAGCACCAAGTATTTGCATCGAATTCAACGCTGCGATAAGCAATGCAATTCGAACACTGTCCCTGGAAACAACACTAGCATAAGTAATTGAACTCGGCGGATCTGTAACGTGTCCCCCGGCGACGAATCTGGCTTTGCGAGTGAAGTCCATTTTGATATCAAAAATCATATGACAAGGTATCCATGTGTAACCAACTGGTTTCGACGCATTGGGTTCAAGAACTTTGAACGCTGGCATAACATTTTTCATCTCTTTTCTGATTGCATCCAACCATGTAGAAGTGTTAGTATCACGATCAATCTCGAGAGCTTCCTTTACTGATTTCGGCATACGAATACCGAATTTGTGAGTCCGTTTCAGGTATCTGGCCTTTACCGCTAAAATAATTCGCTCTCGTTTCCGTAATACGTCCGGTACCCACCAGGCAAAAGCTGGTTCATGGACTAACTTGTTTGCAACAGCATATTCGGCGACGTCAACAGGATTCGATTCTTTCAGGTCTTTCAAGGGAATCCATGTATTTGATCCGTCTTTCCATTGAAGTAAAAGTTGCCAACCCTTCGTTGTTCGACGCATTTGTTTTACACCACGTTTGTCTGTATAATACAGATCATCAGCAGCAACCACCGATCCGTCTTTTCGGTGATCAACAATTTCATCCATTAAAAGATAACGACGACCCTCGTCATCAACCTGTGAATAAAGATGCTCAGCAATTACATTAGCTGCGTATTCCTGTACGTTACCATCTGGAAATTGAACTTCTAAGATTCGAGTGTCCAACACTGGATCAGGATTTGACCTTCCGATTGGATTACCATCTCGATCTTTCTTTTGTCCAATTATTCGACCAGCACCAATATGATCATGTCTTGGTATCATTACTTCAGCATTGGTATACTCATTAAAGGCTTCGTGATTGTACTCGTCTGCTTGTGGCATCGTTTCCTGGTCCCCTGTATAATGGTCTGAATACGTCTCGAACTCACTGGGTTCCACCTCGAAAACATAAGTATTTTTAATACAATCATCTTCGTTCATAACCAAACGAATGTTCTTCTCAAAACTCTCTTGAAGCATCTTCACCTGTTGAGAATTAAGATCACTTATTGAAAGTGGGGAGTAAGTAGTTCGCGAAATAATTTGCGAATTTCTGGCAAGTATACGAGCACACATTGCATCACCTATATCGTGAGCAGGTCCAAGCCAGCAACCAAGTTTCCGCTTATCTTCTGGAAAGTCAACTGGATCCAAATACCATACCCAATCATACCATGCAAACTCGCATAATTGACTACTATCCGTTGTATCTCCCGATACTGCCGTATTCGGGACGTCGTCGTTCAATGCGTAAATATTATGCGCAATTGACGATCGAATCAAACATTGCAACTCCAAGCAAATATCCCACAATCGTACAGATGCCTGGGATTTCGACATAGCTGTATTCGTCATACGCTTCAATGCTTTGATTGCGGTTTCTGCTCGATTCAACCACGGTGAATATGGCTCAATCTCTTTTGCATGAGCTCCTGCAGCACGAACCTTTCGTCTGAACTCTCCATAAACTAATTCTTTGGCACCATCTGAAATAATTTCAGCTGGAACTCCCTCACGATGAAATAACAAATCCAACGTATCGTGAGCCTGACCTTTCGACTTCATCGGGTAAGCACGAGTCCAGTCAACATCGTTCACATAAATTTGAGCACAAGAATTTCCTCGAGACGAGACGACATTCGAAAACATCGTATCCGTATATAAACTCGTGCGCAAGTGACGATATCTCAACTGTGCAGTGACTGGTTTCACTCTCTTTGCTAACGATCAACTAGCAATGTCTTTGACCCCTCTCTGGGTCGTTGCGAGTAATGTTCGCTTCGCTGTCGATAAACCAATGTTCCATCGTTTTGCCAACTCTTCTGGCATTACCTTATACCTGTAATTCGACGACTGTGCAACACTAACATTACAAGTCTTTTCAAGTTCATCAATCAAATGTTTGTCTTCCAGCGACATCGAAACAGATGATAAAACCATTGATACTGTACTGTCTCTCGTTGTAACCATTTGAATGTTCGCATGTGCAGAATTTCTCGTTACCAACGCACCCTTACTATCGGTGAACTTTTCCTCCTGACGAGAAAAATCTGTCAAATACGGATCCCAAATCGGACTTTCATAAGTAAGGTTCAACTTGTGAAAATTTCGAAACTCCTCCGCAGACGGCTTGCGGACTGGTAAGTAAGAAATGACTCCATCTAATGATAATGGTAACCTCACATTGTCTTTCGGGAAATAAATCAAATGCGATAACTCTGTAAGCTTTTCCGATAAAAATCGGGGACAATCATTCACTTCGACATCATTTAATCGAATTTGATTTGGATTTAACAAAGCATGTTCCATTGTAGGAAAATGTAAAGCCTGATGAATGACTAAAATAAATGTCTCATATGTGTAAGGATGATCAAAAGCAAATGCAGCAGAGACAATTGGTACAGACCGGGCTTGACCAAATGTAGATAAAAACGCAGAAACATCAACTGTTCGAGAGGTTTCTTGAAATATATAAGCGTGTCGACCAACACAACATGTATCTGCGTGAGAATCTAACTCCGCATGTGATATAATTGCACTCTCAAGTGACTGTATAGAAATAGCACGTGTAGACACAACCGACACTTTCGGTAATTGTCAAGAGTTTCTCTGTGACATGCTTCGTCCCGCTGATGACTTTGATGTAAGAGAATTTGTATCATCGTGACTGATCTTCGACTTCTTTTCGTCATCATTGTCCTTAGAATTAACACCAGATGCATTTCGACGCTTTCCACCAGCTTCTTCACGTAAAGTATGCAAATGTCGCTTTTGTTCTGCATTCATGGTCTTGTATTCATCAAAAGTATAATATCTATCCACCATACCATTGGTAGATCCCTTGTTGAAAACACCCCTGTTTCCACCACGACCACCACGACCTTTATTACCACGTCCTGACCCTTTACCTCGCCCTCGACCACGACCAGATCGACCTGACGAAATATTTCGAAGCTGAGCCTGATTCTGTTCTTCAATAAATTCACTCAGAAAATTCACTGTTCCTTCAAAATCATTTTTCAAAGATGGGTTAGCACGAACAGTGGCAACTGCAGAATTTAGAAATGGTGCTTGAATACGTTTCAAAAATTTTCGAACTTTGGCTGCCTCCGTCAAAGGTTCTCCAAACTCTTCCATATCTGTGTGCGCTTGCTGATGAATCTCTGCAAAACGCTCAAAAGTAAAACCACGACGCTCTCCATTATAAAACTTCGATTCAAGGTCCCCTTCAGCTCGTGTCATGATCTTCGACTGATTTGTCGGTCCCAGATAATGCGAACGCAAAGCAAACCACGCCGCACGACCGTTTCGAGCTCTCGAATACGACGACACCCAACTCCAAGCCGGACCTCCATGAGTACAACTACGAATAATGGTCCACACCTGAGCATTGTCTGCCGCACAAGACTCTTCATCATGAGGACTGCGAGCAATCATTTCTTCGAACGCATCCTGATAATTATTGTCTGGACCCTCTGGAACCTCTTCCTCTTCACGAATAACATAAGCGAGTGGGACTCCTGTTGTTCCTCGAATTTGCAGCAAGTATCCGCAATATTCTCGAACGCATCACGAATCTTCTTCAGGTCCTCGATCTGAGTAGGAACCGTCAGATCTTTTGCCAACTCTTTATCTTCCTTTTCGCGCTTCTTAATCTCAATCATCGAGTAAATACGCGCCGGATTAAACTGAACTGGATAAGGCCGAGAAGTGCGCTTCAAATGACGAACATAGTACGCCAACAAGATAAGACGCTCCTCAGCAGTGGGTGAAATCGCAACACCATTGCGAGGAATCACAGCCGGTGCTCCAGGTTCTTCCTCGTTAGGATTCGGGAGTGTACCCCCGGGACGACGAATATTCTTACACATATCCTTGATAAAGTCATCCGTCGCAATCTCGAAAACATCCATAGACGTAATCGAGTCAGTAATGGCATCACGCTGTTCAACATCAACAATACCAATTGCTTGTAAAGCATTTCGAACTTGAGCTAAAGCGGCTGCCATGGTCAACTTTCTTCTTTCTTCCTGTATCACAAACTCATAAAATTCTGTTAGTTGGTTTTGAACATTCAGTGTTCTCACGCCACGTGAACACGAGAATTATTGATCATTGATGTCATCACATGTGAATTTCACATAACAGCAGTAATACATGATATCGATAACAAGTACTGTTTTAGAATCATACGATAAATACGCGACGAACACTAGCGAACACATCACAGCTGTCGCTCTCATCGATTCGAGATATTTAACCAGTATCTATTAGAGTGGAGGATCCGCAACTACCTTCCGGTACATTTCCGATAATAATTGTTGCATAAGTAACTGCTTCGTATAAGCATACTACTTATCATCCACATATGGATGATGCTCTAAACCCGAGCATTTAGCAAACAATACAATTTTTGTGCAATGCACCTTCTTCGATAGATGAAGAGATTCATGGATGCGTCCAACCATGGAGATTTTGCCTTGTTTCAGACCGTTAGGCGGATACGAAACCCAGTAACCGATCAACATGTCTATCACGTGGACCACTACGAGAAACTGGCAGTATATTCCAGGCCTCTGCAGGCTTCGGCAACTCAACAACAACATGAAGAGCCAGGTATTTTTTCCCTACCTCCCCAGGCACAATCGGAAACAGCGATCACTTCAAACACTCGAAACACTACGAAAACGCTACCTTTGATACCGCTACCTCAGCATAGAACTGCTGGGTCTGATAAACTAGAAAACTGCAACGATAACGGGCTAGAATCGTCTAAGGACCCCGTATACTTTCGTAGACGATCAAAGGCATAGAAACACAAGATTATAGACTTATCTGATTGGCTTAGGGATATGAACCCCTCATGTACCGCTTGACGTAGGGGTTTTCTACACGGGAGCCCCGAAACCCTACCCGGTCATGACTCGATTGCCCGTGCCACTACTGGATACCGCCACAAACTTGTTCGCGCCAAAAGTCACGCTTTGCCAGCTGTTCGCTGCGGGAGTCGTCTGTGGGGTCCAGCTCTCGCCGTCCGGACTGGTCATGATGCGACTGCCGTCGCCAGAGGCCGCGACGGCGACGAATGTGTTGCCACCAAACGTCACACTACGCCAACCAGCAGATGGCGGCGCAGTGGTCGGACTTGTCCAGGTTTCGCCATTTGTACTCGTCATGACTTGGTTGTCGCCATCGGCGGACACGGCGACAAACTTTTCCTTGGCGTACGTGACGCTTCTCCAGTCATTGGCTGCCGCAGCGGTACGAGCCGTCCAACTCTCCCCGTCGGGACTGGTCTTGACCCGGTTCGCTCCATCACGAGAGACTGCCACAAACATGTTATTCCCGTACGTGACGCTTAACCACGAATTGTCGGCCGCACTGGTACGACTCGTCCAAGCCATGCCGTCGGAACTGGTCATGACGCGATTGCCGCCACCGACGGATACGGCGACAAACAATCCGTTTCCGTAGGTGATGGCATTCCAAGAACCGCTGGGCACACCGGTCGCACTGGTCCAATCCATGCCATTCGAACTGTACATGGTGGTATCTGTGGCCACTGCAACAAACGTTCCATTTCCAAAAGTGACGCCATACCAAGTGTTTAATGGTACACTTTCCGGTAGAGTCCAGGTTTCGCCATCCGTACTGGTCATGGCACGCTTGTCGCCATCCTCAGAGACTGCCACAAAGATTTCGTTGCCGTAGGTAACTCCAAACCAGGCATTGTCGGCCGCACTGCTTATGGTTACCCAGCTGGTTCCAGGGGGTGGTGGTGCTACCGAGGGCATTGACGACGGCATCAATGACGGAATTGACGACGGCATCGACGACGGAATCGAGGACAAAGACGGAACAGAAGAAGGCACTGAAGAAGGTTCCAACGAGGGCATCGACGACGGCATCAAAGTTGGGAATACAGTTGGAGATGGAGTTGGCATCAAGGTTGGGGCTGCAGTCGGAGATGGAGCAGGCATCAAAGTTGGGACATTGACTGGTATTTCTAACGGAGCGCCGGTGGGCTTCATAGTCGGAGCCGAAGTCGGCGGATCGGTAGGAGTCTTCCTCTTTCGATTGTAGCTCATCTTCCGTTTTCGGTTGACAGTCATCATCATACGCACTCTATTTGGTATGATCATCATCCGTTCTCGGTTGACAGTCATCATCATACCCGCTAAAGCTCTCGCCCTCTCCTGGTCGTCCAAGTGGTCCGGATGGCCACCCTTTCCGTAGGACTGAACTTCACCACGTACCGCCGCCAAGGAAGTCGCAAGGACTGCAAGGAACGCAAAGATGATATTCATGAGAGAAACGTTGAGAAGATTGGATATGAGCAAAAGATTTGAGAGGCTAGGATCGACACTCGGAGAATATATTGACTGGACCAACTGAAATTATGGGTTATGGGACAACGTTAGAAAGAAGAAAGCGGAGAAACTATGGTAAAACGTTACAAAAACCACAGTTCACTGCGCAATCCTTGCTTCGCTGAAATAGTGTATCTTCATTCCGGCGAGGTTCAATTACAGTTACATAGATGTGAGGAACTCACTGGTTGTGGTCTACCGAACGCGGGATCGTGAAGGTTTTTTCTAGCATAAAAGGAAAATGTACAGGCAGGGATAGTTACGTTTAATAATGTATAGAAACTATCCTAAGTATGTTTGTTTGTGCTTCAGTTACTTTGTCGGTACGCTTTTTCGTTAGAGTTAGTAGGAAACACATAAAATCAATCAAGGCCTGCATGATTGGATATCAGAAAGTCACCATGAGTTTTTACAACAATGCTAAAGCTACCAGAAGATATTCTCAGCTACGTGAAAGTAATGTTGGGAACACCTTCACTTCCCAGCAACGGCTCCACTTTTGGTAACAATGCTAAGAAAACGGTTTTGACAGGAAAGTTTTCTTAACCTTTATCGGTATCTACGCGATAAGTGGGTATCAAAGAGGTGGCTAGCAGTCATGTTAGACTTAGCTATTCTTCTAAAGCAGTGTTGGGAACACCTTCACTTCCCAGTAACGGCTCCACTTTTGGTAACAATGTTAAGAAAACGGTTTTGATTGGAAAGTTTTCTTTGCCTTTCTGTGACATGTGGATATCAAATAGCACAGGGGCGTGCCTCATTTGACTTAATTAATCGAAATAACAGAAAAAATATTTCGTATTTATTGCATGTAAGCTTGGCCTGGGTGACATTTTGAATAGGGTTGTCAATCCTCGTTAAATCAGAAAACCCCTATGTCCAGTGGTACATGTGGGGTTCATATCATTAATGTAAGTCTATCAGACAAGTCTATAATCTTATGTTTTTACTACTTTGATTGTCTACGAAAGTATGCGGGATCCTTTCGGGTCCTTAGACAATCCTAGCCCGTTTTTGTTGTAGTTCTTTAGTTGATCAGACCCATTTGTTCTAAGCTGAAGTAACGGGATCAAATGTAGTGTGTTTTGTTGTGTTTTGAGTGTTTGAAGTGATCACTGGTTCCGATTGTGCTGAGTGTTGCAAAAGCATCCGCGCCTGCTGTAAAAGACTTAGGCGGAGCCTTGCATTAAGGAAGGGGAAGACCTCCTCAAGTGAGTGAGTTGGTTGTGTCAAGCAACAGAATGTATTGGGACCAACTATCCTAGAGAAGCAGACCTTTTGGTTTGTGTAGATCCTAAAATTATAAGGTTTGTTGATTAAGCTACAGTGGCGAGTAAGAAGTTCGAGATACCACCTGACCACTTCGAACAAGTATACATGCACACACAACATCACCAATGTCATGCGCAGGACCAAGCCAGCGACCTAGATTCCGTTTGTCTACCGGAAAGTCGACTGGGTCCAAATACCATATCCAATCATACCAAGCGAATTCACATAAGTGACTGATATCCGTCGTATCACCTGACACTGCCGTGTTCAGTACATTGTCGTTCAATGCATAAATGTTATGGGCAATTGACGATCAAATCATACTTTGCAAATCCAGGCAAAAATCCCATAAATATAACGGTGCAGATGACTTTTTCATATCCATGTTAGTCATGCGTTTCAATGCTCTGATTGCAGTCTCAGCTCGATTTAACCACGGTGAGTAAGGTTCAATCTGTCTAGCATGAGATCCTGCCGCACGAACCTTCCGTCTGAATTCACCCTGCACCAATTCTTTCGCGCCATCCGAAATAATCTCGACTGGAACACCTTCTCGGTGAAACAACAAATCCAATGTCTCATGGGCATTACCTTTTGACTTCATAGCATAAGCACGTGTCCAATTAAGCAATATTTTTTTACCATCGAAAATGCCTTACTGCGATCGTGACGGAGGGAACCAAAGTTGGAATTGAATTGCGGGAAGTATTGGTAGTTATCATTTCCGGTTGCAAGGGGCTTGCCAGTGTTTCATTGACCAAAGCTGGTGTTGGCAAAATATCAGTTGTATTGGGTCACTCTATCTGTGACCGGAGGAAACCTTGCTTGGCTGCTATCCGTCGCAAACAACACTTTCCATTTCCCTAGCCATAATGGGAGGGACCAAGAGAGTTGCAGATGCAGGCAGTGTGGGGGACAAGTAAAACCAAATAGAATCCACAATAAAAATAGTACAGGATACAACAGATATCAAAATACAACCAACATGTGTGTAGAACAGCTATAGATACTACAAACACTCAAAAAAATGTGTAACAGTATGCTAACTTTAAAAAGACTAGTTGATTTTGTTCCTGAAGTGCAAGCAGTGTCTCCATTTTGTAGCGTGGTAGCGTTTGTAGTGTATTTGCAAACTTGTCGGTTGGCGCACACTGCTCGCGTTGAGCTTTATCCCAGCCTTATTCCGATTTTGTTCGACATCATTTAAACCCTGTCGCAAACTTTCTTTTGCGGAACTCCTGTTCCCTCTGTGCCGCTTCCCCCTGCTCCTTGAAATCGCGTCGAAGATATTGCGCCTGGGATCTTCCACTCCGGTACGGTTTTCCCACTTTGCCATGTGCAAAGGCCAGAAATCCTCCAAAGCGGACAATTGCTGCACCGACTACATTAATGCCTTGTCCGTGGCAGCTTGTTGGAGTTGCTAGCTAGACCTCTTCCTAATGGGTGTGCCTATCATTTGAATGTTGAAGTTGTTTTGGTTGCATGACTGTGAAAATTAGAAATTTCCAAATGTTGGACGGACCGTGAGGTTTTGGATATTGCATCATACACCGTCACTGCCAGCCAGAAATTTTGATTAGGCGGGTGTTTCGGTAGGGTGTTTTCACAGCGTCACTTTACATTAGTAAGGATTTGAAAAAGATTTTATTGCTTTAGAAAAGAAGTGTTGTTCTCCGGGTTAACCAAGAGGGTTTACTTATGTTGTTGGACACTGAACCCAGAGGAATTACTTACAACATCGGACAGTGAACTGGGAGGGAATACTTATATGTCGCACTGTGAACTCAGAGGGAATATTTATATGTCGCACTGTGAACTCAGAGGGTTAACTTAGGAGGAGTTTTTAGATAGATTTTATACATCATTGTAGGAAAGTATTACTCTGGGTTCTCCCTCCCCTTAGGCCGATATCTTGCTCCCGCTGCGCCGCTTAGGAGTTTCTTGTAGAAGGCTTTTACATTATCTGCCCCATTCGGGGAAGCTACACAAGAGACGGCGGATCTGTTGCAAATGAAGCACCAGATTTCGTGAAACGCTCCGAATTTCGCTCCATCAGCAACCTACATCATCACCAGTGTTAGCCTACCCTATCCGCAAAAAAGATCCGCGGTTGATGCTGTTTGCGTGGCTGCATTGTAGATGCAGACATGGTGCCGTGAGTGGTTCTGTTGTAAAAATTGACGGAAATTTGACGAAAATTTCATCTGCTCGTAGCTTTAGCAACGGCAAGTCCAATTCGGCTGACGATGAGTGTCAGAATACGGTTGTACGTAAGCAACACAAAACACAAACGCAATTTGCGGAAGAAGAACTGACTGTGAAAGCTGTTTGTCAGACGTCAGCAAGTTAGGTATCCCTGTGCAGTAACTATAACCCTATTTGATGTCCCGGTGCAATTTGTTGATATCCCAGTGCGATTACTTATATAAAATGTGATATCCCAGTGTAAAGATAAAATATACATTCACGTATATTTTTACAACACCCGGATATCATTTTCCTTAGGTCCGGCTAAAGTTCTTTGTGACAATATGTCGGTTGTATACAATACTACGGCACCAGAATCAGTGTTGAAGAAGAAAAGTAACACGATAGCGTATCATTTCGTACGAGAGAATGTTGCCCTGAAAGTGATCAAGATTGCATATGAACCATCAGAGTCAAATTTAGCGGATATACTTACGAAGGTTCAAACAGGTCCAGTGAGACAGGCAATCATACGAAGTATTTTATGGTGATTCAAGTTCGAAGAAGGGTTTGCCGACTTTCCCGTTCTCAACAAGTTCAGTGTTGGGACAAATTGCATTTGCATTATATATGTCATTGCATGCAGTGTCGAAGTTTTTTTTTTTTATTTGGTTCCCTATTTTTTCCCTTTGTGGTTTTGAGGGGACACATTTCGCCAAGGTTATGTTCATGGTCTCAATGTGAGGGGACTAGAAAAACCCTACGACAAGCATATCGGGGTTTATTATCCCTTTCTCTTGGGTTTATGCTTATAAGTCTTTGTTTTACGTCTTTTTATTGTATCTACAATCCATTGGTCCCACAGACGCGTTTTAGCCTGTTATCGTTGCAGTTTTCTAGGCTCAAGTGCTTTTGTGCACAATTTCCATTTCTACCAGGAAATGTCCAAGCTGGCAGGATTTGATATGGAAGCTGCTGAGTCAATGAATATAGCTATGCAAGAAGCATTGGAAAAGGTACAAGCCAAATTGCAAAAAGGGCTGGGAAGATGGATTACACTATAGGACCAGCCATTACAAAGGACCGTGTAGGTCTAAGATTGAAGCCAAGCTACAGTCCAAAGAAGAGGAAGAAACCAAACTTACAAAGGAAATGAAATAATTTTACTTACAATTACTGATTTACATTAAACAATACAGGCGTTCTTCACTAGTCTGTAAGCCGTGATCATACCACCAACAAAACTCCCCGCACAATATATCCGCCAGGCCAAGGCACCTTGCCAATACACTATTACAGCCTTGCCGTCCACACCACCAAATCTCTACTGGAACATGTGTCGGAACCAAGGGAACAACTATACAAAGCCTTGCCTCCGTGGTCATTGGTTGAAGGGAAACCATTCTTGTGTACAATTCCAAGCGTAGCCTTGGGTATTGTCCAACAAGCATCGCACCGGTAGATTGTCGCTTTTCTGTATTTTTTGTTGATACACGCCAGCAAAACCTGTGTGTCCTTTACCGTGTTTGGTATACTTGCGTCGTCGGTTTGATTGACCGACGGAATTCGATTCGTTGCCAAGGCTCGGGCCAAGACAAAGTCGGCGTCCAATGAGTATTGCGCATTGATCTTGGTTGGTGCATACACCATGGCGGCGCGGCAAGCGTGTGGAGCCATCCCGTGTAACGCGTCGCAGAAAAATTCTTCAATCAGACTGCGTTTCTCCGTCGGCACGTGAAAGTTGACCACAGTAACGTTGGAGTCCGTCACGGCTTGGTAACGTTGACGTACCACATGACTGTACTGGAACAGTGAGAAATTGCTTTAAACACTTGTTCCACTTCTTTGGCATGGGCATTGGGTACCTGAGTGGGGTGCAAATTCTGCAGAGCATCCAACCGCAAGGCTGTACTCAACGATCGAATGGACGGTTGACGACTTCGGTGATATGGAAAGGGCCAAGGATAATGGAAAATATTGACTGCAATTACAGACTCCGGGGCCCGCGCTCGCCTTTCGGCACGAAAGGCCAAGCGGCACACTACAGGACCGTACGTTGTCAACGCAAAGTACTCTGTTCACAAGATACAAACACATCAATCCTTGCACCAAAACTTCATCGTACGAAAAGTAAGCAACACCAGCATGTACTTGATCATGATAAATGCGTTGTGCAACGGCTGTGCCTGCTCGGCGGTGAACCGACTTGAGAAAGAAACGGGTAAAAGAACGTTTCCTCAACGACGTTTTAGGAGTCCCATGAAAGGATTTGATTCTTATGATTTCTGGCCGTACAATGTTCCCCGATAACAACCCCACATGAATGCTTGACGTAGGGGTTTTCTAGTGCTTTGACATGAATTGACAATGGTCAAATGTCGAAAACAATAATATTACACAAATCCGGTGGGGAAGATTCACAATGACCTATCGTCGTTGTCTATAGGAAAGTTTTAGCCTTTCCATTAAGTGTAACCCTTATCCATTAAATTTTATCAAATTCGATATTGTTCACAATACTGTTTATTTAGCATAAGAAACGACGTCCCCTTTCCATAATTATTTGGTATTTTTCATTTTCTGTTCAGTTAAATTTCGATGACCTTTTGGATGACCATTGCAGAATAGTCATTTTGCCTGGTGTCGGCTGAAATTTTTTGTGTCTTCCTTACTGTGAATCCTTTCGTGTCGGCCCAAAAATTTCGTCTGCAAGTTAAAGACCAAAACAATCAAAAAGGACTGTTTGAACGGGGGTGATGGTGAATTACTACAGCGAAAGTGGCCTTGCCCTGTCTTGGGCGGAAAAGCAAAAAGCTGTCACATGCCTTCGAGAATCATCACCGTCAAAGAAATCACCGAAAGGGTCTGTAGAAACATCAGAAGGCGTATCATGTCATGCCTTCTCGCCGCCTTTGGCGCAAGCTGATAAAGCCATCGAGAGCCCGGCATGTGTAGCCGAAACAGAAAGTGCAACGGATCCCGTCAATGACTGCTTTCATTCCAAAACTGCGCTGGAGCCAGAAGACGAAATATCGGTGTATTCTTTCACAGAGTCGGAAGCGGAGGAAGAGCTTACTTGGGAAGAATGGGAGGAGCGCAATAAGAAGGAATTTGTTCAGATCAAAAGGAAACCAAAAACTGACATGGACGAGCGTCCTGTTCCGCAAGAAGTTCTTGACAGAATGAAGGCTTTCCATAAAGATCTGAATGAATTTGCTGCGCAGCCTTGGCTTCAACAAAACTCAACAAATAATTTTGGTGAGGCCAAAGAAGTACAGGACATGAAAAAGAAACCAGCCAAATTGCCACAAACTGTGCCCGTGGAGAAGACATCGATTCCCAAGCGAATTGATTCCTCTCAGTCCGGCTTAATATGTTCCCAATCCAACGACGAGGTAAAGTTGACAGAAGAGACATGTGGTGAAATAGTGGTGATAGATGGCGACGAAACTTTCGACGAGCCCGATACACTACACAAAGTAACCGACAATGACAAATTAGAGGTTACAGAGAAGCAAGAAGACAAGCAGGACACCGTCAGTGAGACCACTCTTGATGTAGTGGACTTGGAGGAAGAAGAGTTTTCGAGGCCACCATGCGACGATTCGCCTTCCAGTGTTGCGAAAATGTTCGATGGTGAAGCGTCATTGGAGGGTCTTTCTCATCAAGATGACAGTGACATAAAGAAGAACGGGGAACGTAATCAAATGACCGCTGTAAGCGACGGCTCGTTTAGTGCTCATGAAATTGCCTCTCGAACTCCAATAAAGATCAAGAAAATGGCAGCTAAAGCAGACTATGAGTCGGCGTTCAACATGTCTTGGAACGAGAAACAGCGTGCTATTCTACAGAGAAGAGAAGCCTGCAAGCCTGCTGTACGGTTGATAGACGCAAAGGTCCAGGGAGGAGCAACTTTCTCGGAGGCAACTGTGGAAGACAAGGTAGATGACGTCAATCTTGAAGGATCACTTTCACAGCATGATGACGCAGCACGTGATCTCTGGAAGCGCTCTCCTTCTGCTAGCAGGAAGACTGTTTCCAATGAGGACCACGACAATGCGTTCAATCTTTCCTGGAAAGAGAAGGAAAAGGCTATTGTAGAGCGCCGCTTATATTGACTCATTTGTAAATGAAATGAAAGTTTACGTGCGCGAAAATGGATCCATCCGAGGACACGGCATGCTCTGGCGTCATGACTCTGTGCAATTCAATGTTAATATCAAGGTTTGGTATTTACTACTAAGAGCATGGATTGATCTTTACATAAATGTACCCCACCTCGAATTCCAAGCACCACTACTCTTAGTCGGTCCAGCGCATTTTTGTTGTTGGCGGCATATTGTGCCATTTCTGTGACCTGGCTGATGCACACCCTTGTTTCGTTGTGCATTGTTCACTGCTAGATGTCGGTCTCGGAAGCAAAATGGTAGGTGATCTGATTTTATCGTGTCTCTTATTGCTATGCCAAACGTGGCAAATTAACAGTGAAAGTGCTGTTTAATAGTAGACTGGGAATTTGAATGGGGACTTTGGGTCACTGAAATATAAGACAGGTACCAAATACGACAGCACCATTTCGTCAGCTCACTGAAACCACTGGAGTCTCACTGCCAGTTCTTCGTCTCTTCCTTCGCCGCAAATTATCAGTTGAAGAAATTTCGCTTTTGAGGAAATTCGCTTTTTGGGAAAAGCATGTTACGCTATTCTGGAAATGAGCAGGGGTGAAAATTACGCTATTTGGGAAAAAATACACAGATTTTAAGTATTTTTATTCTCGCGGGAAATACTTTGTCAGTAAAAGTTCTAGTTAAGAACAACCCCATATCCTATGCTAGATCACAATACCATTGTTTTCATATGGTTTCATATGGTCATCCCTTCACAGTCAGTTGCCTCCAATGGTGAGGACCTCACAGACAGCATTCACCAATGGAAAATGTTACATTCCAACCAACAAAAGTAAGAAACACATCTACCATGAAGCTAGCAAATAAAGAGATCTTTCCAACATTCAATGCCTTTTATACTCCTCTCTTTAGGAGAGAGTGACATGGTAATCAAGCCCATGGCAAGAGGAGGACAAAAGACCACACATGGACTATACCAATTTTGGTTGCAAGTGTCTGTTTGACTTGTGTTGCTCTTGGCATTGGTGTCTCTTTGAATACTTTCCTGTTGTTGCAAGCTGTTAACGGATTCTTCTATACTCACGCAATGTATTGTTGATACAAAGAGAGAGTAAGATGAATAAAGGGGAAAGCCTTGTAAGGCCCCGATTGTATTGTATTTAATTGGTAACTCAATCGGTTTGACCTCAACTGAATTTAGAATTGTGAGTAGAGACAAATATGGATGTAATCTTTTCGAGTGCAAACAAATCCCTTGGAGCTCCCTTAGGAGTCTCAGTAGAATCAGTACTACTCTCCACAGATAGTCACATCACTGGGATAGTAATGTTCTGGTCAATCGTATTCAAGGAGACCGTAGCCTCTGTACTGT
This sequence comes from Phaeodactylum tricornutum CCAP 1055/1, assembly GCF_000150955.2. NCBI lineage: Eukaryota > Bacillariophyta > Bacillariophyceae > Surirellales > Neidiaceae > Phaeodactylum > Phaeodactylum tricornutum. The sequence goes on from NW_002238038.1 coordinate 20,533, forward strand.
CTTCTATGCGCTGATCCCGCAGAATCCAGATGACTGCAAATGAATGCAAATGAATACATATGAATGCAAATGAATGCAGACGAATGCAAATGAATGCAGATGAATGCAGATGAACATGAGACCCTTTGATCATGTGCAAACTTATCTGCTTCAATTCAATCCCAGTTTGTAGACGTGGAGAAGGTATTTTCTTTACCTCTCAAGGGACGACCATAATAGAGAAAATCGCTTATGTAAAGATGATTTCTTGGTCGGCAAGACATGTCGTCTTGCGTGTCACAGCTGCTGCATCCTTGGATGCATACACGTGTCACTTCGCACTGCCTTCGCAAATGACATTTCGGTAATGACCCGAAAAACATTGCCTCTATCCGTAGCGTCGTACAGACGACGACTGGGACAGTAATAAGGCTGGCAAACATGGCCAATATTCAGAGCTAGGCACTATGCTAGTTGAATGTTCCAACAACAATAGCTATGACAATAGCTCACCTTAGTGGCAAATTGCAGTATTGCGTGGCTATACTTTATCACTGTGGTGATTGCCGGGCACGTCAATATCTGTTGGCTGTTGGCAGAATATGGAGCAGGTCCCAATTGGAGGGTTTACACCAGATTACAATCTGCTTCAAATCAAATATAATGGTGGGAATCAACAAAGGGGCTGGACAGCTTGCAAAGCGGATTATAGATCGAAGTACTTTAAAGGCCAAACAGCTGTTGGCATTTCTGCTTTCCTTATTGTTTCAAAACACATCCAAGGCGGCTTCCTGACAGGCGTTTACAATCTTGGCACCTGTCAGATTTCCAGAAATTCTCTTGCAGGTACAAGCTGTCTTGGTATAGTACCATGCAACATGTCTCCTAGTGATGTCCGTCCCCTAGACGTCAACATGGTGATTGGCAGTTGAAGTGTTCATATCAACTGGAATGACAGTTTTGAGTACCGGTTCGCGCGATGGCGCGCACTACTTGGGTCGTGGCACCCAAGGCGAGCCTGTCGAAACTAATCTTATGTGTTTGGCCACAAATCCCGACACGGATGGTTTTGGACAGGCGCAATCCCAGCTGAGTATTCAGAAACATGATGTGACTGTTTCGGGACTCGATCGTTGCCATGCTAAGGAGCATGGTAACTATGATGAATGTGCCCACGGTGCCGTGTATAACACCGTGGAGAATAGTGAAACGGACCACGATGGCGCTTGGCAGATTGTGGGGCCGAATGGAAAGTGAACAGATTAGCTCTTTAGTTTAGAGTTTATAAATCTTAACAACGATTGTGTGAAAACCATATTCGTTAGTTCGTATCTCTTCGTTAGAAGCCAGACGAGTCTTGATCACCTCGTGCTGTCTTCAGAAGCCAGGAGATACTTGACCATTGACACATGTCCTTGGTGCACGAGATACTGTGTTTGTCTCGTTTGTCCTTGGTACACGAGATACTGTTGTGTGAATGGACGTTGACAGTTCATGAGGGAGAAGTGAGTTGTATGGAAGTTAACTTGGTCTTATTGCATGAAGCCCCTAGATACAATGATGTATTGTGTGTTGGAGAGAACACAACTGAACATGTTGTGCTCTGACGGTGGCAACGGAGTGGGACTGACAATACTTATTGCCTGACTAATGGATGTAAATGGATGCGCTCCATTTCCCGCGGCATGCATGTTATGAAAGGTATTTCCGGTTCCACTATAAGTATATGTTAGCGTGCGTCATGGTATAAGGATACTATGACGGAAGAAAGATATTTGTGTACATTTGAGTTTGTTCCTCAGGTTTTGTTGTATCTTGGCAAATTGGAGGAGCTGCAAGAACTAGTTTATAGCACTAATTCTTCAATCATTGTTTTATAAGTTCTTTGATGCATACTGCTAGTTTTGCGCATAGGTCCTTGTATCTGCTGCCTAACCCAAGGGGAGCATTGCCAACAAGTAGAGTTTTACAGTCCCTAAGTCCCTTAGGTGTATTGCCGGTTGTTTGTAATAACACCCTCTTCTGTTTACCAGGCTCTGTTCCTAACAGCGCTTCTGTCCATACGGTGTACATTGTTGTATATTGTAACACAAGCCCTTTCTCTATCCATTCTCAACACGTTGTTGGCCTTCAAAAACAAAAGAGTTGGGACGTAAAATGATCCTATCAAAATGCCCGGCCGCAGCAATGCAACATCCAAAGTCCAAGGCCAATTTATTACACCCAGCACAAGAACACTATCTCTTGATTCACCATCTACACCATCCACTTTGTTCAAGAAGGTAATCAAAACTATTGTATCTGTAGACAACCCACGTGACATACTATGCCCAGCAACACCGCCCACTCTCAAAATTGCATCAATTTTGTCAAATAATTACACACATGGCTGCTGCCAATTGGGTCAAAGCAAATGTTAGACAAACAATTGCTTCAGCTTTGCCAATGTACAACAACATGTACACGCCGGCAGGTGCAAGCAATAAGAATACCACAAAGCTTTAGCTGTTTACTTGCCAAGGAAGTCTTGGTGCCACCATGAAGGGCTGTGTAGAAGGATAATATGTGGTGGTGTCAGACCCAAACATTTATATGCACAGTGTCTTGAATAAAGCCAATCAATAGCTTGACACAATAGTGTCTTGGCGCCACCTTCCAAGATCTGTTTGGTGGAGCTGACAGCAAGTGATGCTTCTTGCAAGGCTGAAGTGACAACTTCTTTTGTGGTACTGTTTAGCGGATGTATTGTCAAGCCAACAGATTCATATTTCTTTGTCACCTCTTGAAATAGCCGTGGTAGCTTTGCATGTCTAACAAGCAATACTAGGTCTGCAGCAACGTATCCAAAACAACTTACCACCAACCCCTCCACTTCCTCCGGCTTTCAGTACACCACACATGAACAGAGATGCACTTGGTAATCCTGGATGGAAGCGGGGAAACTTCGCGTCCGGATACTGAAATTGCTTCAACCCTATTGGTGGCAGCCACAATAACTGCCCTTCTACCCATCTCTCCCCCCCCCCCCCCCCCCCCCCCGGTATTTTCTTCCAACCAAACAAGATTTTACGGGGATCACAACCAATGTTTTTGAAAAGGAAATGCCAAGCAACACATTGGTATTGGCACACCGTTAGTGCAGCTGCATCCATTTGTCCTTGCTCAACTTGTTGTACCGACCTTCCAACAATTCCATCATGATTGCCATGGCACGCTTGGGCTACCTCCTTGTCAGCAGCTCTTCCACGTGCTGTAGTACATCACAAGTTGCCACTACGGTTTCAGTGCATGCCGGCGATTGCGTGGGAGTGTCTTTTCCCAATGCACAATTGGGGATGCGACCCGAATCCGTCATTGAGACCGGTATGGCAGAGTTTTCTTTGTCACCCTCCATGGTAGCCTAGCTCGGCAGTATACCCAGACTTGGGAATATCTTTTTTTCTCTAGAATGCACTGTGCCCCACTGAGTACTTGCTCAACCGTAGCTTTGCCAGAGAACAACGGCTTGTGGGGTTCTTTGTTGTCCGAAATGTCTTCGGCGGCTTGCAAGTGAAAGCCGTTGTGACGGGATAGCCCAACAATTCCACTCTGTAACAGGATGAATTCATGCTGATCCCCCTTACTCTCGATGCCTTGTGTTGCTTTCCGCACTTTCTCCTTTTCGTCGCCGCTACCCAATACCTCAGACTAGTGTTGTTCCTCGCGTTGAACGTTCTAGAAAAAAAAAGAGTAGGCTGCTAGGTTGAGAATCGAAAATTCATGGAGGGAATTGCTAGATTGAATCCTAATGGCTATACTTAGTATATGATTGTTGTTCTTTCATTAAGTAAGACTTACAATAAAAACACTTTGAATTCGTTTGTTTCTTCCCAAATAGCATAATTTTCACCCCCGCTCATCCCAAATAACGAATTTTCTCTTCGCTTTAGAAAACTGCAACGATAACGGGCTAAAACGTGTCTGTGGGACCAAAGGATTGTAGATACGATAAAAAGACGTAAAACAAAGACTTATAAGCATAAACCCAAGATAAAGGGATAATGAACCCCGATATGCTTGCCGTAGGGTTTTTCTAGTCCCCTCACATTGAGACCATGAACATAACCTTGGCGAAATGTGTCCCCTCAAAACCACAATGGGAAAAATAGGGAACCAAATAAAAATAAAAATTCGACACTGCATGCAATGACAAATATAATGCAAATGCAATTTGTCCCAACATTGAACCTGTTGAGAACGGGAAAGTCGGCAAACCCTTCTTGTGACTTGAATCACCATAAAATACTTCGTATGATAGCTTGTCTCACTGGACCTGTTTGAACCTTCGTAAGTATATCCGCTAGATTTGATTCTGATGGTTCATATGCAATCTTGATCACTTTCATGGCAACATTCTCTCGTACGAAATGATACGCTATCGCGTTACTTCTTCTTCAACACTGATTCTGGTGCCGTAGTATTGTATACAACCGACATATTGTCACAAAGAACTTTAGCCGGACCATCAATAGGAATACCCATCATACGTAACTTGTATCGTAGACCTTGTATCATCTCAGTAGCAATCTTTAATGCAACAAACTCACTACCAAAAGTAGACGTTTCAACTGAATTCTGACGCTTCGAGAACCACATAATCGGAGAACGATTGATATAAATCAAAACACCTGTTCGAGAACGACGAGTAACACGGTCTCCCGCATGGTCAGCGTCAACAAAAGCTATAATCTCCACCACCTTACCACGTGGTTCTAGAGCATTCGGTGGGATAGGCTCTTTAACATCACCGTAAAAATCTGTCCAATCTGCATCATTGTTAAAGCTGTTGTCAATCACCGGATAAGAATCATCAAATACCAATCGAGATTTGTGATGTGACTTCAAGTATCCGAAAATATGAAAAACTGCAGCTAGATGTCCTTCACGCGGCATCGCGAGAAAAGATGAGAGCATAGACACCTCACACATTATATCAATGCAACCAATTTCAACTGCCAATCTCAAAACTCCTATCTGTGACTGGAAATAGTTAGCACGTTCCGCATCCAACACAGGGGAAACATCGAGTTCCGGTCGATAATTTGATGACATAGGTGACGTAATCTTTGTAGATAAACGTTTTCCAACTTCATCCAAATCCTTTTCAACATTTGCAACTGCTTGTTTCACATAATTCGTGGAACTCATTGACCATTGCTGTTTCGATGGATTATCGGGTAGCGTAAAACGTCCAAGATTTGCTCCCAAATATACCTCGGGCGTCTTAATTGATTCAGGCTTGAGTTTAAAATGCATACCAATCGAATCAAGAATCTTTTTCGGATCTGTACTGATACATAGGAAATCATCGGTATAAATAAGCACATACTCATAGTAATTCGTACCATCGTGTTTCTCAGCTGGTCTAAGCCAAACATCTGGATCTGCAAGACAAGAGATAAAATGCAACTCCTCCATTGTCGCAGCTAAGTGAGCACGCCATGCTGCCCCACTCGACTTCAAACCATATAATGCACAAACAATAAGTGCATAACGACCTTCCACTGACTTTCCGAACTCTGGACCACATATTGTATATACCTTTTCGCGAACTGGAGCATTCAAATAAGCGTTCTGCGCATCGGCACCAAGTATATCCAATGAATTCAAAGATGCGATGAGTAAAGCAATTCGAACACTATCGCGCGAAACAACACTGGCATATGTAATCGAACTCGGCGGATCTGTAACATGTCCCCCGGCGACGAATCTGGCTTTGCGAGTAAAATCCATTTTGATATCAAATATCATGTGACATGGTATCCATGTATGAGCAACTGGTTTAGGAGCATCCTGATCGAGAATTTTAAATGCTGGCATAACATTTGTCATTTCCTTCTTGATCGCATCCGACCACAATGAAGTATTAGTATCTCGGTCAATCTCGAGAGCTTGCTTGACCGATTTTGGCATACAAATACCAAACTTGTGAGTCCATTTAAGGTATCTCGTCTTTACCGCGGAAATAATACGATCACGTTTCTGCAATACGTCTGGTGCCCACCAAGCAAAAGCTGGCTCATGAAGCAGTTTGTTAGCAACGGCATATTCGGCGACTTCAATTGGATTCGATTCCTTCAGATCTTTAAGAGGAAACCAAGTTGTAGATCCGTCCTTCCATTGCAATAACAACACCCAGCCTTTAGTGGTTCGTCTTATGCGTTTCACACCATGCTTGTCGGTATAATACATATCGTCAGGTGCGACTGCCGATCCATCCATCTTGTGATCTATGATCTCAACTATTATTCGAAACCGGCGTCCTTCATCATCCACCTGCGAATATAAGTGTTCCGCAATAACGTTAGCAGCAAATTCCTGCACATTACCGTCTGGGAACTGGACTTCCATAACTCTCGTATCCAAAACAGGATTGGGATGTGATTTCCCTACCAAGTTACCATCGCGATCCTTTTTACGCGCAATGACTGTTCCAGTGGTAGCAATGTCCTTGTATGGTAACACAACTTGAGCATCAAGGTATTCATCAAAAGCTTCGTGATCTAACTCGTCTTCTTGTGGCATTGACGGCTTGTCCCCTGTCGAATCATCTGAATAAGTGCAAAATACATTAACCTCTTCAGGAAACACAGGGGCAATGGCATCATCACAGTTATTATAGCTCAAAGTTGCATCAAATGAGGACTTGTCTAATTGCACCTCCCTGGAATTAAGATCAGCTGTAGAAAGTGGCGAGTAAGAAGTTCGAGATACCACTTGACCACTTCGAACAAGTATACGCGCACACATAACATCACCAATGTCATGCGCAGGACCAAGCCAGCGACCTAGATTCCGTTTGTCTACCGGAAAGTCGACTGGGTCCAAAAACCATATCCAATCATACCAAGCGAATTCACATAAGTGTCTGATATCTGTCGTATCACCTGACACTGCCGTGTTCGGTACATCGTCGTTCAATGCATAAATGTTATGGGCAATTGACAATTGAATCATACTTTGCAACTCCAGGCAAAAATCCCATAAATATAACGGTGCAGATGACTTTTTCATAGCCATGTTAGTCATGCGTTTCAATGCTCTGATTGCAGTCTCGGCTCGATTTAACCACGGTGAGTAAGGTTCAATCTGTCTAGCATGAGATCCTGCCGCACGAACCTTCCGTCTGAATTCACCCTGCACCAATTCTTTCGCGCCATCCGAGATAATCTCGGCTGGAACACTTCTCGGTGAAACAACAAATCCAATGTCTCATGGGCATTACCTTTTGACTTCATAGCATAAGCACGTGTCCAATCAAGATCGTTGACGTAAATCTGAGCACAGGTGTTTCCGCTCAAAGACATTACACAAGAAAACATTGTATCCGTATACACACTTGTACGGAGATGTCGGTATCTGAGCTGACTGGTAGTTGGCTTGACTCTCTGTGTTAGAGTCCGACTGGCAATATCCTTGACTCCTCTCTGAGTCGTAGCCAATAAAGTTCGTTTCGCTGCAGATAAACCGATATTCCAATGTCTGGCTAACTCTTCCGGAGTAACTCTGTACGTGTAATTTGATGACTGAGCAACACTCACCAGACATGTCTTCTCAAGTGCTTCGACAAAATGCTGTTCATCGAGTGACACTGAAATACTAGACAACACAACTGATACTGTACTTTCGTGTGACAAAATCATTTGAATGTTTGCATGACCGGATTGTCTTGTTACCAAATTACCTTTGCTATCGGTATACTTCTCCTCCTGACGAGTAAAATCCGTCGAATAAGGATCCCAAATGGGATTGTCATACGTAGGAGTCAATTTGTGAAAATTTCGAAACTCCTCTGGAGACGGCTTTCGCACTGGCAAATACGAAATCACACCATCTAATTGCAGATGCAATTTAAGATTCTCGTTCGGGAAATAAATCGAATGTGACAAATCCGTGGGATTTTCAAGTAAAAATCTTGGACAATCATAGACCTGCACATTGTTTAACCGGAGCTGATTCGGATTTAACAAATTATGTTCCATGGTAGGAAAGTGCAAGGCCTGATGAATAATTAAAATAAAAGTCTCATATGTGTAAGGATGATCATATGCAAGAGCAGCAGAAACAATTGGTACAGACCGGGCTTGTCCCAATGTAGATAAAAATGCAGAAACATCAACCGTTCGAGAGGTTTCGTGAAATATATAAGCGTTCTTTCCAACACAACAAGTATCCACGTGAGAATCTAACTCCGCGTGTGATATAAATGCACTCTCAAGTGACTGTATAGAGATAGAACGTGTTGATACCACTGACATATTCGAACTTCTCTGCGACATATTGCGACCTGCCGACGACTTCGAAGTAAGCGAGCTCGTATCATCACGACTCGTTTTCGATTTCTTGTCATCCTCCTTTTCTTGAGAATCAACTGTAGAAGCATTGCGTTTACCACCAGCTTCTTGACGTAATGTATGCAAGTGACGCTTTTGTTCAGCATTCATACTCTTGTATTCATCAAAGGTATAATACCTATCCACCATGCCCTTGGTAGAACCTTTGTTGAAAACACCTTTATCACCGCGTCCACCGCGACCTTTATTACCACGACCTGATCCTCTACCTCGTCCTCGACCGCGACCAGATCGACCTGACGAAATATTCCGAAGTTGAGCTTGATTCTGTTCTTCAATAAACTCACTGAGGAAATTCACTGTGGCTTCAAAATCATTTTTCAAAGATGGGTTAGCACGAACAGTGGCAATTGCAGAATTGAGAAACGATGCCTGTGTTACGGTTTACACCATCGCGACATGTCCGTGCGACAGGTAAAAGATACCAACAGGAACGTGGGTGGTGATCATGTTGGGGATGGCAATGGAACCGTTGAATTTGTGTTGGCCTTATTGTACGACACGATGTATTCGCGGGATGACTATGGGAATCCTTTGGAAGAGGATACAGGAAAGGATTATACGAATGAATGATAGGACCCAGTCCCACGAATTATGAGGGAGTAATCAAGGAGGAATGAATACTCGCTACAAGATTCTGTGTGGGATTTATATTTAGAAGAAGAAGACTCGTACATGTGAGTAAGACTATCTGGAACATGGTAACGGCAGTCCAGTGAACTGGACCTCCCTAGCCTGATGGACTAGTAGTAGAATAATCTTCCTCTCATTGTTTTAGAAAGTCATTGATCCAAATATTGCATTAGCATAGGTCCTCGTATCCGCTGTCTAACCCGTGGGGAGCGTCGTAAGCGAGTTGAGTTTTACAGTCCCTAGGCTCGCTTAGGTGTATCGCAGGTCGTTCGTAATAACGCCCAACCTTCGTTTACCAGACCTTGTCGACACAGCGTTTTCCTGTCCTACGTACGTACATTGGTTGTACTACGTAACAGATTAACAGTCTTGACAGCACGTCAAACCACTGCTGCTCATCCGCACAGTCGTTACTGGTAAACATCCCTTAAGTCTACTTAAGGTCGTTCTCAAATTTCCACGAGCTCCGTGAATTTTGAGAACTAAATCGCTTACATCCATTCGTGTTGTATAAGTGCCAGAGGTATCACTTAAGGTGATATTTATCGGCTTGTGTGACACATTGTTTGAAAGCCGCTTCCCTACTCCCTCACGCTAACTGGTACCGAGGACCCACTAGTACTGCTTCAGGGTCTTGTCGGTAAGTTACTCGTGGCCTCCCTACTTCCTCGGAGTCGCCGGTGCCGAACCCCCCTTGGAGTCTTCAGGGCTTGTCGGCAGGGCTGCTTCGTGACTACGGGTTGCTCTAGTCAGGTGAGGTAGAAATACCAATAGGCCTGAAGACCTCAGCCCTGATTCCGGTTGGGACGGACTTACTGCCCGGCTTAAAGCAGTGCGGGGGGGCTAATCAAACCCTCGTCAGTCCCCGAGGACACTACCTACGGAGGTAGAAGTGAGTGTACCAGTGCTAGCTTCGTTCACTGGTGTAGGGTCATACTAATGAAGTCCGCTATAGTATACAGCGAAGGACCCGAACCCATAAGTAGTATTTTTTGAAGAACACTCTATTGGTCCGGCTACCCAGCCCACAATGGTACCTGCCACCCGGCAAATGACAAGCGAGGCTGTCTATGCACACATCTTGGATAACATTCTTTTGTTGTCCCAAGAACACCCTATCCGTCTTAGCTTCCAACAGCAGGGATACGAATCAGCCATCGACATTCTCTCTATCTTTGAGAACGAACTCGATGCCCTCGGTTACAGGTCTCCCACGCCTATTGACGGTGTAGACAACCCACGAATCCCACTGCTCATGGCGCATCGACAAATCCTGCGTCATTTTCTACGTTGGCAAGCATCCCTTGAACGGCAAAAGGGGAGCCCTATGAAGCCTTCGGAACTCATTGCGTTGAACAACGAAGATTTTGTTCAGTATCGTGGATCGGCACTTGGCCAGGTATCGACAACCAATAGTCCCTCGACCTTGGCTCCCACCTCAACGAGCATCACCCCTAAAGTGCGATCTGCTGCTGATGACTTCAGGCGTGGCGTTAAACGTGACAAAACGCATTATCCCGTACTCAAGGATGACAAGTACTGGGATAACTTCTACCGTTCGTTCGTGGTCACTGCCGTCTCGCATAATGTTGAAAAGGTCCTTGACCCAACTTATGCTCCTACAGAGCCCTCTGACAAAGCACTTTTCGAAGAGCAAAAGAAGTTTGTGTACTCTGCACTAGAACACACACTGCAGACAGATATGGGTAAGAACCTCGTTCGAGAACACAGCTTTGACTTCGATGCGCAAGAGGTGTTTCGTAAAGTTGTCAAACACTATACGGAATCAGCAAGTGCGAAGATCAGTTCAGCCACCACGCTTGGTTACCTAACTACGGCGAAATATGGATCCTCGTGGACAGGCACAGCAGAAGGATTTATCCTTCATTGGAAGAACCACCTTCGTATCTACCACAATACTGTACCAATGGCTGAGCAACTCCCAAAGCAACTGTGTCTTAGTCTTTTGGAGAATGCTGTCCACGATGTACCGGAACTTTGTCAAGTGAAGATCACAGCCACTCTTGACCTAGCCAAAGGAGGTAATCCTATTAGCTACGAGAGTTACCTTAGTCTTCTACTTGCTTCAGCGTCACTCTACGATAAAGGAAACAACTTCTCTAATTCCCGTAGTCCCAAAGAAAAGCGTAGTATTCATTCTACTGATCTTTCTTACCATCCTACAGACTTTGACATTGATCAGGATGTTAACTACGATATTGACTTGTCACCTTCCGTGCTCTACGAAGCCAATGCGCATGCCCGTGGGGAGAATCGTACTAATAACCGACATTATAGTACGCCCACTAACCGTGAGCGACCTTATATCCCTAGAGATATGTGGAACCAGCTCTCAGATGATGCTAAGGCTATACTTCAGGGATTGGCTGCCCCAGCTAAGGTTCCCCCGGTTAGTAATGGATCGGCACGTCCCTTGATGGCGCATGTACATGCAACTGGCACTCGCGACGAAGCCCCGGACGACAACAATGGAACTCCCGTGGATACCTTTCATGATTGTGCACCAGAAACGGAACTCCTAGCACATCTATCTGATCGGGTTGGGCGTATGGACCCAGGCGACATACGTAAGGTACTTGCAGCGTCACGCAACACCGTATCGACGGGTTCTCTCCGTCCTCATGGTACCACCAAGTCACTTCAGTCAAATGTGTTACAGTACCAAGTCTCCCGACACACCGTACAAAATACCACATCTGCACTTGTCGATCGCGGTGCCAACGGTGGACTTGCGGGGAGTGATGTTACCGTACTGCACAAAACTGGACGTTCAGCCAACATAACCGGTATAAATGAACATACCTTGTCCAATCTAGACATTGTCACGGCTGCCGGTCTTGTCGAATCGCAACGAGGGCCCATTGTTGTTATCATGCATCAATACGCGCATCTTGGTAAAGGTAAAACCATCCATTCCAGCGCCCAACTTGAACATTACCACAATCGTGTTCAAGATCGTTCTCGTACCGTGGGAGGCAACCAACGTATCGTTACCCTGGATGATTACATCATCCCACTAAACATACGACAGGGTCTTCCGTACATGGATATGCGCGCACCCACCAGTCATGAACTTCATTCCCTTCCCCATGTTGTTCTTACTTCTGACGTTGACTGGGACCCATCAGTTCTCGACAACGAAATCGACATGAAGGCTGAATGGCATACCGACATCCATGACTTACCTGGCATGCCATATATTGAGCCACGATTTGACGATCTCGGCCAATACATGCACCGGCACGTTGCCATCTGTGATTCTCAACGTCACGATGCTCTCGACCGTATACTTACGTGTAACAAGCATGCTGTCCAACGCAATGAACATGATTATGATGCCCTCCGTCCTTGCCTGGCATGGGTCTCCAGTGATACCGTTCGCAAAACCATTTTTGCAACCACTCAATATGCGCGTGAGGTCTATAACGCACCTCTACGTAAACATTTCAAGTCTCGTTTCCCGGCTTTAAATGTCCATCGACGCAATGAGGCCGTTGCCACAGATACAATCTGGTCCGACACCCCTGCCGTCGACAACGGAGCAAAGTATGCGCAACTCTTTGTAGGAAGACGTTCCCTCGTCACTGACGTCTACCCCATGAAAACCGACAAAGAATTTGTCAACGCCCTAGAGGATCATATCCGCTACCGTGGGGCCATGGATAAGCTCATCAGCGACCGTGCTCAAGCTGAGATCAGTAAAAAGGTTACTGACATTACACGGGCTTACCACATTGACCAGTGGCAAAGCGAACCACATCATCAACACCAGAACTTCGCTGAACGACGCATCGCTACCATTGAGGCCAACACGAACAACGTTCTCAATAAAACGGGCGCGCCCAATTCTACCTGGTTACTCTGTGTTACTTACATATGCTATGTATTTAACCATCTTGCGCACGAATCTCTAGATAATAGAACTCCGTTGGAAATTCTCGACGGATCGACCCCTGATATCAGTGTTCTCCTCCAGTTCTCTTTCTGGGAACCTGTTTGTTATAGGATCGAAGATGCCACCTTCCCGTCCGATGGTACCGAAAAACGTGGTCGTTTCGTCGGCATCGCAGATTCTGTAGGTGACGCTCTCACCTATAAGATCCTTACCGAAGACACCAACCGCATCCTATTCCGTTCTAGTGTGCGATCCGCGTCTGTCCCATCTGAAACCAACCTCCGTCTTGCGACACAGGATGGGGAGAGTATTTCTAAGCCCATCAACTTTATCAAGTCGCGTAGAACAGAAAATCAAAATTCCTATGCCTTGAAGGAGCTACCTGGTTTCACTCCCGACGATCTCATCGGTCGCACGTTTCTCACGGATTCACACGATAATGGAGAACGTTTTCGAGCTCGTCTCACCCGAAAAATCATTGACCCAGACAAACCTTCTGATGTGAATTTTCTTGTGGAAATAAATGATGGTGAATACGACGAAATTCTAGCGTACAACGAAATTCTAGATAAACTCGAGACGGATCTAGACAAAGAACTTCACGATACTGACCGTAAATGGAGTTTCAAGGACATTGTGGCGCACAAAGGACCTCTTTTCCCTAACGACAAGAACTACAAAGGATCTAGATTCAATGTACTTGTAAACTGGGAAACTGGGGAGTCTACGTATGAACCCCTAGACGTTATCCGGGCCGACGATCCTGTTACATGCGCTACCTATGCTAAACAACAGGGCCTCCTAGATACACCAGGTTGGAAACAGTTCAAGCGCCTTGCAATCAGAAATGTTACATTCCAACGACTTGCACACCAAGCCCGGCTTCATAATGGTCGACGCGCTCCCGTACTGAAGTTCGGATATCAGATCCCTCGTGACCACAAAGAGGCAGTCAGCATTGATAATGGCAACGGAAATAGTAAATGGCAAGACGCTGAGAGTACCGAGAGAGCACAATTGCACGAGTACGACACCTTCATTGATAAAGGCAAGGCCACTATCCGAGGTCAACATGTTGAGAACGCACCTGAGGGATACAAGAAGATCCGTATCCATACCGTACATGATGTCAAGCATGATGGCAGACACAAGGCCAGGATGGTGGCAGGTGGTCACATAACCCCAGTACCAAATGAGAGTGTCTATTCAGGAGTCGTTTCACTCAGAAGCCTTCGAATTGTCATATTCCTAGCTGAGCTCAACAACCTAAAGCTGTGGGGAGCTGACATAGGAAACGCGTATCTTGAGGCCAAGACCAAGGAGAAGGTCTTCGTAGTCGCCGGTCCAGAGTTTGCAGACCTTGAAGGACATATCCTGGTGATTAACAAGGCCCTGTACGGACTCAGGAGTAGCGGATTGCGCTGGCACGAGCGTTTTGCGGATACCCTTCGAGACCTTGGTTTCACGGCAAGCAAAGCTGACTCCGATGTATGGATGAGGGAGAATTCCGGTGTGTATGAGTATATTGCTGTGTATATTGATGACATTGCAGTGGCAGCCCATGATCCAGAGCACATCATGTGCCAACTCAAGGAGACGCACAAATACAAACTCAAGGGAGTTGGACCGTTGGATTATCACCTAGGATGTACGTTCGAACGTGATAAGGATGGTACCCTGTACTATCACCCCAAGAAGTACATCGCTTGTGTGATGGAACAATACGAACGAATGTACGATGAGCAGCCCAAGATGTTTGTATCGCCTTTGGAAAAGGGGGACCACCCGGAGTTAGACTCCACCTCTGAACTCGACGACCATGGGATCAAACAGTATCAATCCCTCATCGGTAGTTTACAGTGGCTTATCACCCTCGGTCGCTTCGATATAGCTACTGCTGTCATGAGTATGTCGCGGTTCCGTGTTGCGCCTCGCGAGGGCCACCTAGATCGACTCAAAAGGATCTATGGTTACTTAAGGAAGATGAAAGCAGGTGCTATACGGGTCCGTACTGATGAACCGGATTACTCGATGTTACCCAAGAAAGTACATAGCTGGGCAACATCCGTATATGGTAATGTCAAGGAACTCATACCTGGCAACGCTCCTACGCCTCTGGGAAAACACGTCACACTCACTTGTTATGTGGATGCCAATCTCTACCATGATATGATCACTGGTCGATCGGTTACGGGTGTCCTGCATCTCATCAATCAAACCCCTTTTGAATGGTATTCCAAGCGACAGGCTACGGTTGAAACCGCCACATATGGATCTGAGTTTGTCGCAGCGCGCATTGCTGTTGAACAAATCATGGACATATGTACTACAATGCGCTACCTTGGAGTTCCTATCACGGGGAAGTCAGTGTTGTTTGGAGATAATCAGTCAGTGATTACTAGCTCAACGGAATCCCAGTCCCCACTCAACAAGCGACACAACGCTCTTTCTTACCACAGAGTACGAGAGGCTATTGCAGCTGGTGTTGTTGAGTTCCACAAGATCCTGGGAGCAGATAATGTTGCAGATGTTCTCAGTAAACATTGGGGATTCCAACAAGCGTGGCCCGTATTGAAGCCCCTCCTTTTCTGGCAAGGCGATACGTCAAAATGTGAGGTAAAGTTTTCGAATACATCAAGACAGGCCGATGGGGAGTGTTACGGTTTACACCATCGCGACATGTCCGTGCGACAGGTAAAAGATACCAACAGGAACGTGGGTGGTGATCATGTTGGGGATGGCAATGGAACCGTTGAATTTGTGTTGGCCTTATTGTATGACACGATGTATTCGCGGGATGACTATGGGAATCCTTTGGAAGAGGATACAGGAAAGGATTATACAAATGAATGATAGGATCCAGTCCCACGAATTATGAGGGAGTAATCAAGGAGGAATGAATACTCGCTACAAGATTCTGTGTGGGATTTATATTTAGAAGAAGAAGACTTGTACATGTGAGTAAGATTATCTGGAACATGGTAACGGCAGTCCAGTGAACTGGACCTCCCTAGCCTGATGGACTAGTAGTAGAATAATCTTCCTCTCATTGTTTTAGAAAGTCATTGATCCAAATATTGCATTAGCATAGGTCCTCGTATCCGCTGTCTAACCCGTGGGGAGCGTCGTAAGCGAGTTGAGTTTTACAGTCCCTAGGCTCGCTTAGGTGTATCGCAGGTCGTTCGTAATAACGCCCAACCTTCGTTTACCAGACCTTGTTGACACAGCGTTTTCCTGTCCTACGTACGTACATTGGTTGTACTACGTAACAGCCTGAATCCGTTTCAAAAATTTCCGAACTTTTGCAGCCTCTGTCAATGGCTCTCCAAACTCTTCTAGATCTGTATGAGCTTGCTGATGAATCTCAGCAAAACATTCGAAAGTAAAGTTACGACGCTCTCCGTTGTAGAACTTTGACTCAAGATCACCTTCAGCACGTGTCATAATCTTCGACTGATTAGTCGGTCCCAAATAATGCGAGCGAAGTGCAAACCAAGCCGCACGACCATTACGAGCTCGAGCATAAGCCGACACCCAGCTCCAAGTAGGACCACCATGAGTACAAACGCGAATAATAGACCACACTTGAGCATTATCTGCTGCATAGGACTCTTCTTCATGCGGACATCGCGCTATCATTTCTTCAAACGCATCTTGATAGTTGTTATCCGGACCTTCAGGAACTTCTTCATCTTCACGAATGACATAAGCCAATGGAACTCCCGTTGTTCCTCGAATTTGAAGCAAATATTCCGCAATATTTTCAAAGGCATCACGGATCTTCTTCAGGTCTTCAATTTGTCCAGGAGCAACAAGGTCTTTTGCTAACTCTTTGTCTTCCTTCTCACGCTTCTTGATCTCGATCATTGAGAAAATACGCGCCGCATTGAACTGAGCCGGATAAGGCCGAGAAGTGCGCTTGAGGGGACGAACATAGTAAGCCAACAACACAAGACGCTCCTCCGCAGTAGGTGAAATTGCTACACCATTGCGAGGAATCATTGCCGGGGCTCCAGGTTGTTCTGCGTTAGGATTCGGAAGTGTACCCCCTGGACGACGGATGTTCTTACACATGTCCTTGATGAAATCATCCGTTGCGATCTCGAAAACATCCATAGACGTAATCGAATCCGTGATAGCAT
>NW_002238039.1:0-31064 GCF_000150955.2 Phaeodactylum tricornutum CCAP 1055/1
CCTAACCCTAACCCTAACCCTAACCCTAACCCTAACCCTAACCCTAACCCTAACCCTAACCCTAACCCTAACCCTAACCCTAACCCTAACCCTAACCCTAACCCTAACCCTAACCCTAACCCTAATCCTAACCCTAACCCTAACCCTAACCCTAACCCTAACCCTAACCCTAACCCTAACCCTAACCCATTTCAGGCTATTTATGCTTGTGTCGTTGAGGCACGCCCCAGACGTCAGCAAGTTGGGTATCCCTGTGGAGTAACTTTCACCCTTTTTGAATCTCAGTGGGAATTTTTTGGATCCCAGTGGGATGCGTTAAGTAAAAAATGAATCCCTGTGTAAAGATAAAATAAACATTCATGCATAAATTTAGTACACAGGGATCTCCTTTTCCTTAGGTGTAATTTTCACCCCTGCTCATTTGGAATGATGGATTTTATCTAATCAAAGAAAAATAGATTTACCCTTATCTGTAAAATAAATATTTACTGAACCCCTAAAAGAAACCCTGAACTTGTGTCTCCGTAGTAACCACCAATTCGAAACTGGAATCACCTCTGATCACGTCCAACGCTGCCGTACAGATTATTCGCTCACAAAGAGTGTGCTCAACTTTTGACGGGGCCCGTATCCGTTGCGTGTAATGATTGGCACCGGAAAGTACCCGAACACTAGCACGTTTTCAACAGCAAAACCAGCAATAAGAGCTACGGCTTCTCAAAAAAACGACGACATGGTCAAGATGTTGGAGCCTACCTCCATTGTAGTAGAACACGTCGAAGATGACCGCAAGGTTTTCGTGTCTCGCGTTCCTCTTAATTTTTCGCAGGCATCAATCAAAAGGCTGATCGAGGGAAGTGTGGGTGCCGACGTGGTCCAGGAGGTTGTCTTTACGTACGATAACGACGAGCAAGCGATAGGCGGCGACTCAAAATCTAAACACAAGGGATACGCGTTTTGCGTCATGGAAAACGTCGATAGCGCGGCGGCCGCAATCTCATTGGGTATCGTAAAAGGAGGTCGGACAGAAACTTCAAAGAAATCGCACACGTTGTATTTGTCTGCGTATAAGCATGAAGCGAAAGACGAGAAAGAAATTCCCGACATCTGTTTCTTATGGATTCACAAAAGGTGTCCTTACGGGGAAAATTGCAAGTTTGTACACCACGGCAACGGAGGAGTTTTGGATCAACGTGCTGTTTCCGCTTTTCCGAAACCGAGAAAGTGCTGGGACTTTAAAAAAGGAAAGTGCAAAATGGGCGATACTTGTCCTTTTTCCCATGAAGGAATTGAGCCCATTTCGATCAAGGAAAAAATCGATCGTCCTTCCTCGGAAAAGGATTGCATCAACTGGAAAACAAAGGGAAAATGTCGAAAGGGTGAGACTTGTCCATACCGTCACAGCGTCTCTCTTCGTGAGCAAGCTATTGCCAAACTCGCAACGAATCGGCCTGGCGAGTCTGCTTTCCAGACGGTAGCACCGGGCAAGAGGACTAGTGAGCCCCTTTCCGTTCGCGTCTTTGGATTGAACTACGAAACAAAAGAAAGCGATGTTCGTGACTTTTTGGCACCCTGCGGTACCATTATGAATGTATCGTTTCCTTGCTGGAATGATAGCGGGCGGAGCAAAGGCTACTGCGAAGTACTATTTCAAAGTCCCAAAGCCGTGGCGGCGGCAACCGCACTGGACGGCTCTGACCTACACGGACGTTGGCTTTCCATCCAAGCAGGCAAGATGTATTTGAAAAAATGGGACGAACGGCAACAAACGCTACGAAAATCAAGGAAGGAATCCAAGGTTGAGCCTGATTTGGAGACTCCGGGAGAGTTTGGTCAAAAAGTTAAGCGACGCAAGACGCATGGTTATAATGAATGACAAACTCCGTTCTAGTCAGCGGTTATATTCATCTTGACACCCTCCAAGGTTCCGTCCTTGCTTGTATCTCGATTAACGCATTTCTGGTATAGCCCCTTGAAGGTCTCAATAGCATTTTGCGTCGTCAAGGCATCCAATCTAGTCATTTCTTCTACAGACAGCTCGAAGTCAAAAACATTGGCATTTTCTATCATACGAGACTTCTTGACCGACTTGGGGACGTAGACAAATCCGTGTTGAACGCACCATCGACCGAGGACCTGCGCCGGTGACTTCTGTCGAGCGTTGGCGATCTCCTTGAGCACCCCATCATCAAACGCTTTGCCATCTCGTAAACTTCGATAGGACTGCAGAACAACTCCTTCTTGCTGAAATGCTGAGATCGTGCTTTTCCGATACAGAAAAGGGTTGATTTCGATTTGATTGACCAACGGCAGATGCTTAATTCCTGCCTCCTTCAGCTCCAGATAATCTTCCAGAGCGTAGTTCGAAACACCAATCCCACGAATCTTTCCCTCCTCTAGCATAATTTCGAGTGTTTTGTACGCTTGAACGTGATGCCCAGGAACGGGCCAATGGATCAAATACAAATCTAGGTAGTCCGTTTGCAAGTCTGCCAGAGTCTTTTCCAATTGCTTGGAAATGGCTTCCCGACCCTTTTCTATGGTCGTGGTCCACACCTTGGAGCAAAGGAATAAGTCGCTTCGTTCAACCCCTGATGTAGCAATGGCTTTGCCTACTTCGGCTTCGTTTCCATAAAACTCGGCGCATTCTAGAAAGCGATAGCCGACTTTCAAAGCGTCGCTGACGCATTCTTCGGCAGTCCGTTCGACAGCGGTCGGGTCCGGTGGGGAAGCAGCAGAACTAGCAGACGCTGGAATAAATCCTACTTTGTAGGTTCCGAAACCTATTGCAGGATGCTCCATACCGTTCCGAAGCCGGATGGTAGGGCAACTCTTGAGTGCTTCTGTGGCGGCAGCTTCGTCCGATGTGGTTGACGACATTCTCCACAACGACGAAAACAAACTGTTAGATCGAAGAATACGTTGTCGTTGCGATTTTGGAAACGAATGAACAAATCCGGTCAGGGAAATCATGAAAATGAACCTCCGCAAAAACAGCATTCGTGCGGCCATGGTTTATGCTACCCTCTCTCATGTGTTTCATTCTATCCCAGTCGTCGTTATCCGGATTGCGGGACGCCTTGGGAGCTAGGTTTCGACAGAGTCTACCAGCGCCAACCCGCACGTAAGGTTCAACGGAGTCGGAAATGATCGTGACTGAGTCGTGTCAGCCCCGAAGGTTTTCGCCTTGCTAATTATCATCGCCAAACTGCGATTCGCCCAGGATCACGGCGGAGTTCGCGGAAAGAAATTGGCTTGTTAATTGCGATCACAGTCACCTTCCCGCTAGCGTAGTTTTTTGCGAGCCATCTACCGTTGACTGTGAGAACCACGATAAGGCACTAAATTTTGGTTCTTGAGGGTAGCGGTGAACCAAGAAAACGCGACGAAGATAGAGAGAGGGGCGCTCACTGTCGGTCACTGCCATGAGTACACGAGATCGACTACCCTCTTGGATCAGCCTCGAAGAGTCGCCTTCCCCTACGAGAGTCAGCAGCTTTGATCGAACGTCGCCGGCTGAAGCGGAGCGGAAGAGCTCGAACGGACGAACCTTGAAGAGCTCCACAATCACTTGTAAACGACGTCAGGAACAGCGCCTGGTAGTACCCGTTGAGACGAGAGAAAGTCTTCTTCTGCACTTGTGTCGTACCAAACAATGGGAGCTTGCTTTAAATAGGGCTTGGCTTTGTCCTGAAGAAATCCGCCCGCAACTAGCTTTTGGGCGCAATTCAATCGATGAACAGTGGAGTTTGCAGGGATTGAAGCGGACGAATCTACGGCCAATTCGCTTATTTTCCGGCGAGCCAACACTTAAACGAACCATCTATCAGGAAACGCCTTTGGGCGCTGTATGTGCAAGTGATTTGTCGTCGTCCTATCATTCTGTCGATGTTCTGCTGCTCCCTTTGATTCGAGCTCTCCTGACGACGTCCCCGGAGCAAGTCCGTTGTAGCCAGGCGGAGAACGGCAATACTGCTCTGCGTGATGCCATTAAGAACGAAACGTGTCCATGTGAAGTCATACGTCTGTTGCTGCGGGTAGATCTAAACCTATCCCAACACGATATTGCGGAAGATGACCCGGCTGTACTCCAGAAGGACAGAGACGGTCTACTTCCGATTGACCATATCATCAGAGCAGTTCACCTGGGATCCAGACCCGATGTCTTTGACCTGCTTGCTATATTTCTACAGGAAACACACGCATTGGCCCCATCATTCGGCCACGTGGTGGACTCTGTGCTTATACGGCTTTTTTCCCTGGGAACTTCATTCGCTTTGGTGCCGGCTATTACTGCCTCTACTTCGGACAATACAATGCAACGGGACTCGTGCAAGTCTAGCAAAGACCCGCGTCTCCAAAGAATTTTTCTCTGTGCCCAAATGCTGTTGGAGGATGATCCTTCTACACTCATTTGCTTTTCAAAGATAACAGGTTGCTCTCCGTTGCATACAGTACTCCGAAACTATGGCAACGTTCCACAACTGGTTAGTGAGATCATTAAGCTGGATGTCAACGGTGTGCTCGTAAGGCATCGTAATCATTACGGCGATCTCCCCTTACATACTGCTTGCTCGGTGGGTGTACCTATGGACGTACTTCGCGCGATACTCAGGCACACTGCACGATTTTCAAACAATGGTGATCTTATCTGGACCACAAACGGCTCTCCTGAAGAATTTGGCTACACCCCTGTTGATCTCGAATGGATTCGACATATTGAAGGCGGGAATGGGTTCTTTACTCCTCGTTCCTTCTGTCCGGTTCATGTGCGCGGTGTGCACAGTCCCGGAGGAAGGCATGATAGGCTATGTGACAATCTACTCACCGAAGCGGTTGACAAGGCTCTTTCGGAGACTTCTACAGAGACTGATAAAAGCATGAGCGAGGACGTGAATACAGCAGCATCGTTACACACGGCAACGTTTGGTTCTTTATTGACACGACTTCTAGTTCTGATTCGGACGGCGACAGGCGATTTTAATTTCATCAATTCGTCCGGCCTTACTCAAAGCATCCTTCACCGAGCTTCTTTGCTCGCCGGCCCCTTGGTACCAGTTATACCAACGCCCATTCTGCGTCTACTTCTCGCGTACTTTCCACGCGAAATATCTCAGCGGGATGAGCTCGGGAGGCTTCCTTTGCATTGTTCTCTAGCGAGCAATGGACGAAATGCTGGTGTTGTAGTTGGAATGAGCGAAGAGTGGAAATCATGGATTGCTGAATTAGTGAATCGTTTTCCTGGTGGCTGCGGAGTCCAGGATTTCTCGGGTCGATTTCCAATCCATCATGCTTTGGCATCAATTTCTTCTTATGGCCATGTCGAACACGACGACATGCAGCATGAAGAGATAGTGACTCTCATTACCTCCCATTCTCCAGGTTCCATTGAAGCCTATGATCCAGTCTCGCGAATGTTTCCATTCATGATGGCTGCCATAAACACTTCGTGTTCTTTGAACTTAGTATTTTGTCTCCTTCGACAAAGTCCGAGCTTGATTTTCAGGAAGTAACAAAATTAGATTTAAATATGCATAATGTAAAGTAGGTCTAATCATACAAAGAGCTTACATAGCTTCATAGAACAGCATGTATGCCTGACATTGGCAAACTTTCTGCCAATCGACCTCTTTGATTGAATCGTCCGATATAAAAAGCCAACGCCCAGTCATTTGGCTCCGTCGATAGCAGACGTAGTGGCCACTGAAAGCACCCCCTTGGTGCTCGATGGCTGACATTAGTCTGTAGTGAATTGGGCTGGGGGTAGAATTTGTGTTGCTTGTAAACTTCTGGCGTGGAGAAGTTCCGGCCCATTGAAAAGTCGGGCTCACTCGACCGCCATATGCACAATACGGCCCTGCATCCAAAACCTCAGGGAAGATCACATGTTGCGCTGTTTTCGACAATCGATTGTAATGGGGATCGTAGTATCGACGTTGTACATGAATACATAATATGGATGGTAACCGCGTCAATAGGAGACATTTCAAAGCGTCAACGCGTTCCATCTTTGTTTCTTGGGATTCCGATATTCCCTCCAATGAGTCACTTGGGTCGGATAATAAGAACGCATCGACGCGAGCATCGTCATCAGGATTTATCTGGCGTGCATCATTTAACCGGCGTTCAGTTCGTTCTAGTTCGTCGCGCAAGTAAAAGCCTTGTTCATCCTCTTTATTGTGTTCATTGCGCTTCGACTTGGCATGTAACGCTTCTACAGCGCCTCGCAAAAAGTCGACATCTTCTTCAAGTTTCTCGATAAGGTTACGCAATGTACAGCAGCGGCATTCGACATCCTGAACCCGCTCGACGTTGGTGAATCGCTCCAAACATTCTTCCAACCGACACGGCGGGCTGGGTGCTGATTCGGGTTTCTGAGGCGTCCCCGCATAGGACCTTCGCCCCGAAGAGGCTAACACAGTCGTAGGCACTACCGGAATATCGAAGAAGGCTGCATTCTGAATCGGTCGAATGTGCTTGCAGATCCGACATTGTAGAGTCGAACCCAGCCAGCCGCAGAACGGAGACGGTGTAATCGAAGAAATTGTAGTCATCATAATGTGCATGGCGGTCGATAGCTCCCGCCGATCCCTAGCGTCTAGATCACAAATTAGGGGAGTGCTCGTAGTCTTGCCTGGAGTCAAGCTCCTGGCGTGGACATCACTGCCTTCGGATCGGACTTCAGGGACGCACATTTCAAAATCTTCCTGTTTCTTTTCCTCGCGTTGGCCCTGAAAGTTATTTACAGGGCTTACAGATTGTATGCGTTCCTTCGCAGAAGTAATAGGCCGACTGTCTTTTGCAGCAACTTGCGACGGAGGCTGCTTGTCGACGCCGTCGCGTTTGCCACCAACCAGCAAGCTTGGAATATATGAGTCAGCATCGGAGCGGACGATATGCGGACTCCTTTCCCTAGATAGTACCGTCAGGATGTCGTCCTGTTCACAATCGCTATTACAAAAACCTGCGAACGCCGACGGAACAACTGACGATTCACCATCTAGCTTCGCATCCCCAACAATCATGCCCACAAGTGCCTGTAAAAATTCTTCCGCGTCTTGCTGCTCATTACCGATATGATGGCGGCTAGATCCACCAGACTTGGACTTGAATTGAGAATGTTGCTGGCCAACAGAAACCAAAATTTCACGCGGGTCGATGGATTCGGTGTGGACGACTCCGTTGACAGCAAGTAACAAGGACAGTACTCCCTCGCTAACCCGACTATCCGGTAAATCATCACCCGTGGTAGGTTCTGAAAAATACGATTGCAAGGTGTCTTTCTTCTCCTTTTCCACGACATATTCCAAATAAGCAACGAAGGGCTCGAGAGAAGCAAGTGATTGCATGACCGAGTTCAGGAAGCACGTTTGTCCAAAGTTGACAATACCCCGCACACGGCCATCGCCATCTTGAGGTGGACGTTGTCGCGTCTGCGGGATATGCTTGCGAGTCACTTCCGACCGTCGCGGGAAGTTGAGGCCAGAGGTAATCGGCATATTTTGGAGAAAATATGTTATTCGGAAAACGATGTACTCCAAAAGTGGCGGCGTCAACGTAGAGACACAAAGAACAAAGGTGGCGAGATAATCGGCGTCTCCGGATCGAGCCAGAGGAAGGGCAGGGACGTATGGAAAAAAGCCGTTAGATGTTTGATATGAAATCGTTCCTCGCGAGGACAGCTGTTGCCCATTCGACTCATTCATAGGCAGAAACATTTGGCGTGGTGCTAAAATTGGTTCAATCTCCTGAGAAGAGAATCGTGGCAATTGGACAGTAGACGGTGATGAAATTTCTGCATGTTGTATCGATGATAGACTCGCAGTCCGCACCGGGGCAGACAGTGAATCGGCAACCGCAGGTAGTTCGATAGTCGAAAGAATCTCGAAACCGTGTCGATTCGAAGTTATGGGAGTGGCGGCTTCCGCCAAGTCGTTGTTGCTATCTACAACCAGTTTTTGGAGTGTGCGACGTTTATCTGGGAGAGCAGAAGAGCTCATAATGGCTTACACCGTCACCAAAAAGGTTAATTGCCTGCAGGTGCTGATAGTGCAGGACTACTGTCCCGGAAGCAATCGTGCTTGAACTTCCGCAATCAATCAAACAACTACCGTTCCTGCGTAAGTCCAAAATGCTCACCTCTCTCACCGTCGGTACTCCCCGGGATAAAATTCAATTGAAGGCAACAATGTTGCAGTTGCAGAGGATGACAGTAAAACTCATTTGATGAGGAAAGTTGGTTCTAATGGCGGGAAGTGGCGGGACGCAAATTTTCTTTTTTGACTTTCATTTTCGCGTGTTGTTCACAGTCAGACAAAAAAAAATCATTCTTGCCGGCAACAGTAATTCTGATTCGTGATTCCGTCACAAGCAAACAGAGCTCCTTCTCGTCATATTGCAACGTTTACTGCTATATTTTAAATTTCCCATTTGATGACAACATTTGAAAATGTCACTGACTGTGACAACGACATGTTGCTTTAGCAGTAGTATTGCACCACTTACTAGGGCGTTTACGACAATCTAACGTTCAAGTGCATTCAATCGCTAGATTATAGTTTACATTGCGCGTATAATCTATACTGTTTCCTGCTTGTTGGAAACCATACTAAATCCGTGGGACTTGACGTATGAAAATGAATGTGGTGAGATCCAATGTTAGAATTGGAGTTCTTGCCAATCTCACGTAATTCTGTGTAGAGAGATTCGTTCTATCCCTTTTGAAATGTAAATGCTGCTTTCGTGAACCCTTTTTGATTCAGGCTCCTTTCACATATTGACCTTGACTAGTGTACCGCGACACTTGGGTTTCTTGGTTAGGTTCATCCGTCGCTTGGGTCATAAGGAAGAGTTGTCCACGTATGACGAAACATGAATTCGTATACATATGAAAAGTCTCTCCACTTCTGTCACCTAAATTTGTTAATAAGTAACACTCCCTCTCGACGGTGAAAGCGTATATCAAGAACCTGCAAGGGACCAACCCATGACCGCTTCGCAATGTTTGTGGAACAAAGTAGACTCGCTCATCTTGGTAAGAAAGTCCGCAACTTGGTTCTCGGATGTGACGTGCTGGATTAGGATATCTCCGTTATCCACGTACTGTCGAAAGTGATGATACTTGACATTGATATGCTTCGTTCTGGGTCTCATTTTAGGAACAAGTGCTATTTCGATTGCTCCCATGTTGTCGTCAAAAGCTTTGCACTTGACTGTAGGAATTGTGTCTGAAATATTGAATCCCAAATTTAACATCTCCTTTGCCACACCGATGAGTGGTATGACTGTTCGTAAAGCTGTGCTCAGACTCACAAACTCAGACTCTGTTGTCGATAGTGAAATTTCCGTCTGTAACTTTGATTGCCATGTGATGGGGCAACCTGCATAGAATATGACAAACCCAGTTCTCGATCGAGCTGTATCCGGGTCGTCACTTGCCTCCTCTCGATTCCAATTGCCTGAAAAATCTGCGTCTGCATAGACTTCGAACGACTCGTCTTTTGGTTTCAAAACGATGCCCTTATCTTTGGACGCTAAAAGATATCGACCAATCCACTTGACCGCTTTCCCATGTTCCGCCTTTGGATCGGCAGAGAAACGGGCACACTGATGTACTGCGAATGCAATGTCGGGTCGTGTTGACTTCTCCAAGTAATTTAGCTTACCAATGACTGATCAATACTGGAAATGTTGGTCAAATGGATCAGAATTGAGATGCCTGCAAAGGCCTTTTGTCATCAATGCCGGTGTCTGCTTTGTTGCAACTCCGTCAATGTTTAGCCTCAAATCCTCTAGGATAGAATCAATAAGATGTGGTTGGGTAAGGTGTATTTCGTCACCCTGTCGATCGATTTTCACTCCCAAAAAGTCTGAAACTCCTGGTTCGCTAGTCAGATTTAGCCCGGCGTTTGTCATGTCGCATTTGATTTGCTCAAGTTCTTCCGGATCTGGACCTGCAAGGATGCTATCATCGGTGTATAGAACGTATACTGATTGACCGCGATAAAACAAACATTTGTCATGCTCGCTTTGCGTGAAACCACACTCTGTAAGTTTAGAAACTAAATGCTGATTCCAAACTTGCCCGGCTTGTTTGAGTCCGTAGTAATTCTTCTTAATGCGTAAAACATATTCTTCAGAATCTTCGGCGTCGACCGTAAATCCCTTTGGTATCTTCATAAACATTTCGCACTCCGCTTCGGCTTGTGTGTATGCTAGAACAAAATCAATTTGTTGCATATGCCAATGGTTGATTAGTGCAAGAGTTAGAATAAAACGAATCGTAGGCCATGCTGCAACTGGCGCGTACGTTTCCCAAAAGTTGACTCCGTGAATTTGCTTGGATCCGTCAAAAGCTAGCCTAGCCTTCCACTTGTAAACCTCACGCGTTGAAATGCGTCGCTTCCTTTTCATTGACCACACTGCTGGTATAATAGGTGTACCCTGTGGTACTAAGCGTCTAGGGTAAAGCTCCCACAATTGATTGTCGGTGTGTGCTTGTACTTCCTCTTGCATTGCCTTTAGAAATTGCGCCTTGTCGGGTTGCTTCATGGCCTTGTGAAGGTACATTGTGTCGGGGTCTGCCGATGCTGCAAAAACCTCGAGCGGATGTATATCATCTTGTGGATCAATGTCTGCGCTTTGGTACGCAATTGTTTCGTATGCTACAAAGTTTGGATTTCGTTGCTCCAAGTATTGCAGATACTTCTCTGTGGCTACTCTCTTTTGTGTAGAATGCCGTAAAGTTGGGGCCTCTTGCTGTGGCTCAGCTGTTGGCTCCACACCTTGTTCGATTGGACTGTCTCCATCTGAAGCCCCGCTGTCATAGGCAGCTACTTGACTGTTGTCAATAGCCTCGTTCTGAAGATTTGGATCCGATCTTACAGTTTCCCCGCTCTCGACGGGAGCTGCTCCCTCTGAAGGTGCAACTGATGAAGTCTTTGTCTGGCCGCTGCTGGCTCCGATGCCTAATCGAAATCCGCACTTTGACTGCCATTGGGATTTGGGTGCTCGATTGCCAAAGCTAGCTCTCATTGTCTGGAACGTAGAGTCCACTCGAATATGGAATTGTGGCAACGTAAGCCCTGTCCCAATGTCGAGTACCAATGGAACGGTCCTTGCATGTTGTGGGCTAAGCCCCAGATATGCTCCGACTCTTGATCGATCGGACCATTTGTCTATTGTTTGACCGGCTTGCATGCGTCGATCTAAAATGTAGATTGGGGCTCCAAATGCATAGTAGTGGGCTGGATTGAAAGCAACTTTGCTTGATGCAAACGTCTCAATTGGCGGAACTGATCCCTTCAATGATGGTAGATGATTGTGTGTTTCATTCGCCATCCGTAGTGCATACGGCCATAGATGTGAGTCTATTGCGTCGGGCCAGCGTTTCGTTGCGTGGATAAGCATTGTTCAGGCATGATCTTGTAGCTCGCGGATTTGTCGTTCCGCAATTCCGTTCTGAAAGTGTGCATTGACTCCGCAAAAGGATAACGTTTGTTTGCTCTCTCTCACTTCCTCACGAAACTTGTTGTCAGCAAAAATGCCGTTGTCTGCATGATAATGCTTGACAGTTACTCCGTGCATACGGGCGTACCACTCAAATGATTGTTTTGCGACTATTGTCTCTTCAGCTGAAGTCCCCTTTTGAATATGAACGTAGCTGAGCCAAGAGTAATGATCAACATATATTGTAGCAGCGTGGTATCGCTTTAACGTGGGTTTGCCACGAAGCTGTGCAATGTAACCTGGTGTTGTTGATACCAATTGGTCCACCGATATGCACTGTCCTGGCCCGGAAACCTTTTGAATGGGTCTTGCTGAATCTTTTGATGACTCATTAGTCCGCCAGGGCCTTCGAGTGGCTTTGCCGTATAGGCAACTAGTACATAATGGAATTTGACACTCCTTGAGCGATGCCGGTAACAGTCCAACTTTGGCAAGCATGCGGATCTTGGTCATTGAAGCGTGACCAAGTCAATGATGCCATCTCAGAAACAAAGCTGATGGGTTGCCTTGTGTCTCTACATCTCCTTCGTCCTCTATAACGGTGGTTACTGGGTCCGTACCGTCGGCATCTCCAGTTTGAGCTGGGCCGTCTAGTGAAAAATTGGTAGATAGTGGTCCGTTTCGGAGCTCTCCATATGGGCCGGTGAAGTCTTCGATTTTGTCGTCGAATTTTACGTGAACCTCTTGTTGATCATTGAGATCATCATTGTCCCCCTCCTCGCTGTTGGATGCGGTGGAAGAGTTAAGTATGAGTGGTTCGGAATTGAATGTGTCGTCGCCGACTGAACACTCTGTACAAAAAGCATTGAACTTCTTGTATCCAGAAGCGGTTGTGAACGTTGCAACGTTACTCCTTCTAGCACCCAGCAAAATGGTTCGCCGGTGTTTGCGTTGCTCCCACTCAAGTACAATACAATCATCGTATGTGATGCATCATGTGCCCCTTGGCAGAGGTCGAATGTCCCTTGATGTTTGGGACCAATGTTGCGGTGACAGGAGCCGAGTTGGTGACAATGGAATCAGGAACGACTTTGGAAGTCGAATTTTGTGAAGTTTCCCGTGATCATCTTCAATTGTCCATTCAATTGTCACTTCAAACATGTTTGTGACTTGTACGCCGCCAATGCCCTTTACCTTTCGCATAATTGGTTTCATGGGACCAACGCAATCGGATTTGACATTGGTTATGCTTCGAGTAGCACAATTGTCAACGTGAATTTGTCTCGAATCGGTGTCAAAACCGACGCGATGAGCTGCTCTGGCATGTGTGTTGGCACTTAGTGACACCAATGTTGCCATGGCGACTGCCCTTGGTAGATTGAACCGAGGCTTTGGAACCGTCGGTTGTATGTAGCAACCTGTCAAACAATGTTTGCGTATCGTTTTGATCGACTCAATGCGGTTGCCTATCCCTATTACCTTTGTGTACAACCACTTGCCAATAGGTTTCCAGCTTTGCTTGAGTCGCTTGAACCATTTTGGTTTTGGTTGGTAGGCTGGTGGGTAGGAGTTTGGATCAGGCAAGTCATATAAAGATAGATAACTATATATGACCACCGTCATTAACACTCTACTTCGTACCGTGTCCCAGATGGACATGATGATCCAGGACATTACCTTGAGTATTAGATTCAGTGGTCCATGCATCTCTCGACAACATGGACACTCACGTCATTCTTTGGTCTTGGCCTTCTCGATTTTGGTTGTTAGGGCCTTGCTCATCCGCATGTGTTACGGAGTACTACCAAAGCACAACCGAGGACGGATCGCTGTTATGACAGTGTGTGGTAAACAAAGGTGGGCGTTATGACGAACGACCTGCGATACACCTAAGCAAGCTTAGGGACTGTAAAACTCACTCGCTGACGACGCTCCCCACGGGTTAGACAGCGGATGCGAGGACCTATGCTATAATGCAATATTTGGATCAAAGAATTTCTAAAACAATGAGTGGAAAATTACATGCTACAAACTAGTCAATCTGTTGTTCAGTCCAGTGAACAATCCCACAAAGTGCCAGCGCATCATTGATCTTCCACAACTTCCATAATCTCAATAGACAATCTTTCTCCCACATGTATATATACCTCCAGAACTATGAGTCCCATGCACAACACCTATGGTGAGTAGCTGTCCTTCTTCAGTCCCACCATGTGTCTTGTGATAGCCCCTTTATTGCTTCAATCGTATTTTCGATGTTCCAATTATATCCCAGTCCATTTTGGTCGTGTAAACCGACAAGTGGAGACTAAGCACATGCGGCTCCGGAAACATAGCAATTGTACAAACGCTTCGATTATTGTGAGTCCACGTGGCCACGGAACAAGGCTTTAATATCATTTCTGTGCGTGCCTCCTTAACTCCATGTGCATAGTTTTGATTCACACTTGCGACATCCGTGTTTAGTGAATAATTTCCACAAGACATGTCGCAAGGAGGTAAACCACAACAGGGTAACTCAAATACGGTATATTTGCGCAATAAGGCCGACACAAACTCCATATGGGACACGTAACCGCTGCGTCCATCGGATTGGCTCACACTTAGACTTTCCTTACCAAGTGGAAACTGTCCGAGGGACATGCCGCAAGGTAGTGTACCGTAACACTCCCCATCGGCCTGTCTTGATGCTATAGATGTCCTTGCCTCACAATTTGATTTGTCCCCCTTCCCAAACAGGAGAAGGTTGACAAGTGGCCACATTTGTAGAAAATTCCAAAACTTGCTGAGCACATCATCTTTGTTCTCACCACTAAGGATCTCACCACTTAGGATCTTCAGAGCATAGGTAACATCATCTGGGATTGCCTTGCAAACTTGCGGGTAGGACAATGAGTTATGCCGTATGTTGATGAGACAAAGAACTCCTGTCACGGAATGCACTGTTATCATGTCGTGAGAAATGTGCCTTCCGTCATGCTTGACATTGTAGACCATATGGATGAGGATATTCTTGTACTCTTCCGGTGCGTTTGAGACTTGGTTGCTGTGCACCAGATCCTCCTGTTTCGCAATAAAAATGTTATGCTCACAAAGCTTGCCCCTTTCAAAGCTCTTATCATCCTGCCAGTTGCTATTTCCATTTGACTTGTCAATAGCTACAGCTTTGTTAGGGTCATGAGGGAGTTGGCACTCAGATTTGAAGACAGGGGAATGTTTAAAGCACCTCAGACAATCTTGGTCAAGAAGTCCTTGAAACTCTTCAACTCTAGTTGCAAACCAGTCGGAATGATTCCCTCCCAATGTGTCTAGTAGATCTTGGTGTTTAGCATAGGTAGCACATATTTCAAGGTTGTTGACCTGTATGGCATCTAGCAATCTGTAGCTAGGTCCCCAATCAAACACATGGTATCTAGAACTTTCGTAGATTTCTGACATGTGTGAAGAGGGGAAAGGTCCTTTGCATGCAACAATGCCCTCAAAACACCACGGTCCATCTGTGTCTTGCAACTTTTCATCTAGATTGGTTTCGTGATTGTCTAGAACTTCGTTGCAAACTAGAGTTTCATCATACTTGTCATCACTGATTACAAGTCCCTCCAAAATTTTTTCATCAGATGGTTTATCACATTCCAGAAATTTTCCTGTATTGCATTCACACAGTTGCTCCCCATCATCCTGAGTATCAGTTGGGAAAGTTTGCCGTTCACGAAATAGCTCCCCATCATCCTGACTGTCGGTTAGAAAAGTTTTTCCAATGAGGTTGTCAGGAGTGAAACCAGGTAAACCCTTAAAGGCACAGGAATTGTTGGTTTCAGTTCCAAGGGGCTTGACAAAGCTGATGGGTTTAGGAATACTCTCCCCATCCTGTGGCATAAGGTCAAGGTTGGTTGCTCCGGATCTCAATGCAGAATGTACACTCGAACAGTACGTGATTGCGTTGGTGTTGTTGACAGACAGGGTAGTTGCATCTTCTTTACAATAAACAGGCTTCTTCTGTCCGTTAAAAACCGACCGAGGTTTGTTAGGTATGCCCGGGGCGCTCGAAGAAGATGTTGCAGTGGTCAATACACTTGAAACTTGGCCAAGTGCCGACCGTTTATAGAAGGCAAAGTCACTACTGGTCAACTCAACGAGCTCAGAATCGTCTAAAGAACTTCCCTTTTTCCGTTTAAGTGAGGCCTGCCAACGTAGAAAATGGCGAAGGATCTGTCGGTGTGCCATGAGCAATGGGGTCCACTGGGGGTTGTCATTGGTGTCCAAGCTTGTTGGAGGAACATACCCAAAGGTACCAAGTTCATTCTCACAAATACCGAGAAGGTCTTCCACGGTATCATACCCTTGCTGAGCAAAGCTAAGCCGAATCGGATGCCCTTGGGGAATTGAGAAAACTTTATCCAAAAAATGCGAGAAGACAGTGCTGCTGGTCATTTGTCCAGTGCTTGCTAACATGATGGGTTGGGTAGCCAAACCAATAAGAAAGGTTCTTGCGGTTCTCAAAGCGAAAAAAGAACCACTTATGGGATTGGGTCCCTTGCCCTGCCTCCGTAGGCAGTGTCCGTTCCGCACACACGCAAACACGAAGTGTCGGGCGTTTGATAGTCCCCCTGTACTATTTTAAGCCGGGTCGTAAGCCCGTCCCAACCGGAATCAGGGTTGGAGTCCTTGAGCCTATTGGTATTTCTACCTCACCCAACTATAGCAACCCGACGTCACGAAACAACTTGTCGTCAAACCCTGAAGACTCCAAGGGGCTCTCAACACCAGTGATTTCGAGGAAGTAGGGAGGCCACAGAAACTTATTGACAAACCCTGAAGCTGTACCAGTGGGTTCTCAATACCAGTTACCGTGAGGAAGTAGGGTAGCAGCTTCCAACCAATGCGTTACACAAGCCGATAAATACCCCACTTAAGGTGGCACCTCTGACACTTGATGTAACAAACAAAAGATGTCAGCAGTTAGTAACCAACCAATGTACACCAAGTACGAAGTTTGGAAACCGTCTTGAGCGAAGACCTCAAGATGTGTTTACCACAAACAACTGTGCAATGGGCAGCAGTGGTTTGACGTGCTGTCAAGACTGTTAATCTGTTACGGAGTACTACCAAAGCACAACCGAGGACGGATCGCTGTTATGACAGTGTGTGGTAAACAAAGGTGGGCGTTATGACGAACGACCTGCGATACACCTAAGCAAGCTTAGGGACTGTAAAACTCACTCGCTGACGACGCTCCCCACGGGTTAGACAGCGGATGCGAGGACCTATGCTATAATGCAATATTTGGATCAAAGAATTTCTAAAACAATGAGTGGAAAATTACATGCTACAAACTAGTCAATCTGTTGTTCAGTCCAGTGAACAATCCCACAAAGTGCCAGCGCATCATTGATCTTCCACAACTTCCATAATCTCAATAGACAATCTTTCTCCCACATGTATATATACCTCCAGAACTATGAGTCCCATGCACAACACCTATGGTGAGTAGCTGTCCTTCTTCAGTCCCACCATGTGTCTTGTGATAGCCCCTTTATTGCTTCAATCGTATTTTCGATGTTCCAATTATATCCCAGTCCATTTTGGTCGTGTAAACCGACAAGTGGAGACTAAGCACATGCGGCTCCGGAAACATAGCAATTGTACAAACGCTTCGATTATTGTGAGTCCACGTGGCCACGGAACAAGGCTTTAATATCATTTCTGTGCGTGCCTCCTTAACTCCATGTGCATAGTTTTGATTCACACTTGCGACATCCGTGTTTAGTGAATAATTTCCACAAGACATGTCGCAAGGAGGTAAACCACAACAGGGTAACTCAAATACGGTATATTTGCGCAATAAGGCCGACACAAACTCCATATGGGACACGTAACCGCTGCGTCCATCGGATTGGCTCACACTTAGACTTTCCTTACCAAGTGGAAACTGTCCGAGGGACATGCCGCAAGGTAGTGTACCATAACAGCATGATTGCGGCATGCAACTTTGAGGGCGGGCCTTTCTTGTCTGTGGCATTAGGTTCAGATCCTTTTGGAATTGGTTTTCCATTGGAATCCTTTTCGAGTCCGTATCCCTTGCATTCGCTTGCCAAATGCATGCCCCAAGCTTGGTGGTTAGTACAGAACTTAATCTTGTCTCCATCAAAAGTCTTCGTGTGAGGTTCCGACGCGCTTGGCTTCTTTAGTGAAGCATACTTGTCCGTTTTCGGTTTATCGGATTTCTTCCCTTTCTTCTTCTTCCCTTTTGAGTCACCCTTAGCTTTAGACTTAGGTTTCTCTGACTTCTTTGCCTGAAGTTCCTTGACTTGGGTAGTTAGAGCTAGAATCTTCGCTTCGCTTTCGGATGGGGCATCCCACTCTCCTTTCTCCACCAAAGTTCGATATTTGATAGATGCTTGCGACATTAAAATTTCCGGCTCCAAAAAGACTGTTCCCTCCTCAAATTCGGCTTTCTTCTTGCGGATGTATTCCAAAAATTGCGTATCCTTGGCCGCTTCGTATCCTTTGAAAAGATTCGGAAGTAAATCAAGAGTTTGTTCGCCGCGAGCTGTCAGAGCGTGGAGCTGCTCATAAACATACTCATTGAAAAGAGTAACATTGTGTTCCGCGAGAGACTCCATGTATGAGTCAAGCTTGCTAAGTTTCGTGCACACATGCATTGTCGTCGCATTCGTATCAATGTATGCTTGTCGAATGATTACCTTGAGCATTGCGACTCCAGATGGCTCACCTGCAACCGTCCATTCAGTTTCGTAGAGATCGATTTTCGCCATTGCTTCGTGCGTGAGCGATACTTTCAAGCACTGGTAGAGTGCCTCATCATCTTGGACTTCGCGAGTTTCGGTGTTCGCAAATGTACCGACATAGTTGCGGATGTGGGGAAGGGAGATTTGACCGTATTCCTTGATGAGCAACTTGCTGGCGCCGTTCGGAATAGTGATGTTATTTGGAATTTTGAGAATTCCGTTACTTCCGTGTCCATGCCGTCCGTGCTCTCGAGCCCTGAGTGCCAGGCTCGAAAGTAGAGGTGTGAGAGCACCTGCCTTGATGTCGAATTCAGTTTTCGAGAGCGGCTTCGTTGCCGAAACATAAAGCTTCGCGATCTTCGGAATGCTGTAGTCCAATATCGCCCGACGTCCCTGCGAGAGACTGGGTGAGATGGAAAAGCGTGGAGTTTGATGGACGCGAATGACTTGTGCTGGAAGACTGGAGCCGTTGCTGGGTTCCGTTCCTGCGTCGTCGTCGTCTTCGCCATCGTCGTCTGAAGGAGGTGGATCTCCTACGGACGGATCGTCGGCTCCGACGGGACCTCCCTCTGAGGGGGGTTGTACCCTGACTGATCTAGTGCTGACCATGGGTATTGCTTGCTGTGTCTGCGCAGCGGAAGCATGTTGCTTTAGCAGTAGTATTGCACCACTTACTAGGGCGTTTACGACAATCTAACGTTTGAGTGCATTCAATCACTAGATTATAGTTTACATTGCGCGTATAATCTATACTGTTTCCTGCTTGTTGGAAACCATACTAAATCCGTGGGACTTGACGTATGAAAATGAATGTGGTGAGATCCAATGTTAGAATTGGAGTTCTTGCCAATCTCACGTAATTCTGTGTAGAGAGATTCGTTCTATTCCCTTTTGAAATGTAAATGCTGCTTTCGTGAACCCTTTTTGATTCAGGCTCCTTTCACATATTGACCTTGACTAATGTACCGCGACACTTGGGTTTCTTGGTTAGGTTCATCCGTCGCTTGGGTCATAAGGAAGAGTTGTCCACGTATGACGAAACATGAATTCGTATACATATGAAAAGTCTCTCCACTTCTGTCACCTAAATTTGTTAATAAGTAACACGACATCGCTCAGAAATGGATACCTCTGCTTCGAAGCGGATGGAATAATGTAAGACCTGCGAATCCTTGAATCGAAAGCATGTTTCCAGTGATTGCGTTAGGTTGACGGACCGGAGCCTGCGACGTGACCGACCAATTGAAATGGGCCCCTTCCCCCTCATTGGGTGCATCTATACTAATAAAGGAGTAGAAAGATTACTTTGCCTGTGAACTAGGTTATTGCGATGGACCCGCAAGGGCAATGCCGACAACAGTCGAAGAAAAAACATGACACGACAACAGGTACAAACCATCACTATCTTCCTATCGATCCGTGCCTGCTTTCGGACCAACGAAAGGCTTGCGGCACGGATACGAAAGCATCTACCGTGTAACTGTTCAGCTAAACGGTGTTATATCCATGACTGACGCTCGCATTGTTTCCAATAAGAAGTGAAGGTCTCACGGATATGGCACGACGTACGGATTACGTCACGAAGAAGGAACCTCCCAACCAAAATCTGGTGAAATTCTTGTTGACAGTGAAAGCAGATGAAATACAATCCCGACATTTTCATCCAGCTGAACGGATCACGCGATCGGTTGTCCCACAACCCGGCGCTGGTCGGACCTTCATCGGCTTTCGGACATTTCGAACAACTGACCTGGCGAATTTTCTTGCGGCACCTTTTGTACCTGCAGTCGAACGGGAAGCATAGATTTGCAGGATCAGACGCTGAAAACATTTAATAAAGAACTTCCGCAATTTGTCGGGATCGTCATGCGCCATTCTTTGGATCATTCGTTCGGTTTGCAACGAACTGCGTCCGATCGAGATGCGTTGGAGGGCAAGCTGGAAGTCGAAGCTGCCGCGGCCGCGGCACATGGTGTCTCACGTATACCTGTTGAGAAGCAACACGACAAAGCATGCGATGACAACTCCGACCCTTCGCTTGAAATGAAGAAGGCGAGGCGTATCATCGGATTTGCTCGGTTTATGGCAAAGTGAGTAGTTTCTTGAAGTATTCCGTTATTCGCATCAGCAAGACGTTTCTAATGTCTTCTTCTTTGCTTTGAGCCGCCAGAATTCTATGAAAAGCTTTGCCTCAATAGTTAAAGGCGTCGAAAACGCATGCAAATACCAGAACACGACAACGGTATTGCGTGCTGAGTACTTTGGGTAAAGACACGAACCTGGGAATCTACACGGGCAAGGCACTCCGGACGGACGACGTTGTCAACTTTCCAGAAATCGCCATTCCGCTGCTCTTCCGCGAATGGGGCGAGCACGTCGAAGGGGTTGCCGACGGTACACTCTGGGATCGCTACATCTGGGAAGGCGAAGTCGCCGATTTGGAAACCTACACCGATCGCAACCGCATCGACAACCGCGCCGTCTTTGTGCCGGGCGTTGGCTGCACTGTCAACTCGGTACTCGACATGAACAACATTGAGAGCACGCACGGATCCACCTACGATACCGCTGGCTTGCACCGATCGCGGGATCCCGGTACCGGTGCCTTTTCGCCCTACCACAGCGCGCTTACTACCGCCGTCACCGATATTGCCCCCGGCGCCGAGCTGTTCGCCTCCTACGGGGACTACTGGGTACCGTCCATTCCGGGAGTGCAAGTCACACTCGATGAAGTCCTCGACGTGACCGAAGACTTCTTGCAGAACGATTTGTACGAATTTGTGCAGTCGCACCGTGACGCCGATGCGCTCACTCCCGACGTCAAGGAAGCGCTCTTTGCTTTTGTCAAGGACTTTCCCCTGCCCAATCAGCCTTTTTCTAATCTGCCTCGCAACGTTCCCTGGGCCGACGTCGAACGGGCTATCCACAAAGCCGTCACACACCGCAAACACACTGATACGACAACTGACAATGTTAGCGGCGAGTCCTCCGTTGCACGACAGTTCATTCGGGAACAGTCGATCCGTGATCTAGCCTGGTTAGACGAACACGGCTACTGTCAGGATCATCTGCGACCAGGTCGCTCCACACTACCCCAAGCCGGACGCGGGGCTTTTGCTACCCGTAATCTCCCGGCCGGAAGCGTAGTCGGCTACGCCCCGCTCATTCATATTGGACTGCACGGGCGCGAAGTTTTACGTATCACTTATCCTCCCAGCGAACACGATCATCACGTTGGGAACGTAGACATCGACGGTGAGAACGGCACGACACCGCGCACCAATTACGATCTTGTCCTCAACTACAGCTTTGCCCATCGCAATTCAACCGTCATACTTACACCCTACGGCGGAATGGTAAACTATATCAATCACGGTAGTACAACTAGCGGGCGTGCCAACGTACAGGTGCGGTGGCCGGACAAATCCTTGATCGCTCACGTCCCATCCTGGCTGGAACAAGACCCCATTTTCTTGTCGGAAACCGTCGAAAAGATTGGCCTAAGCTTCGAGTACGTGGCTTTGCGTGATATTTCCGAGGGCGAAGAAGTCTTCATGGACTACGGTCCCGAGTGGGAACAAGCTTGGCAGACTCACGTGGAACAATGGCAACCTGTCCCCGACGCGGAACGGTACCAACATACTTCAGAGTGGAAGGACCTGATTGGTAAAGACGAGCGCGGTGATTCTAACATGGTGTTGCGTACGATGGAAGAGCTGGAGTCCAATCCGTATCCTCCCAATGTTGTGACCATGTGTCGGGACAGCTACCGTGTAACGCAAGCTGGGACGTTTGAATGGTTACCCGTCCTCCGACAAGGACACGAAAGGGTGTACTGCAACGTGCTTGAGAGGAAACAGTACAAATCGGAAGCGGATGATTCTGTTGCCAACGACGAAAGCAACCCCTCTGTAACGCTGTACGTAGTGGCAATGCAAGTTGGGAGCGCTCGCGATAACCGGGTCGAGGAGAGATCGGATGCTGACGAAGTTGGTGACGCTGACGAATGGATTGTAGTGGAGCGGGTCCCTCGGGAAGAGATTTTTGTATACGACCGGGCTTTTTCGGCGGATTGGCATTTGCCAAACGTTTTTCGACATCCCATGATGATTCCGGATTACGTAATGCCACTCGCATGGATGAACGGGCCGCCAGAGGATGCTTTTTAATTACTCGAATTACGACTCTAGGTTTGTACAACTTGGCTAGCCCCAAATTAGACAGTACATGTGTATCTTTTGATGCATCAATAGGAGAAGAAACAATACTTACTATCTCACCCTCTACACCACCACTGACATTATCAGCATTGGTAGTGAGCCACACTAACACTGCTTGTGTCTTCCATTTCCACTGAGTTTGGAGTCCCTTCATCCATGGAGGACCCCTCTTCTGCAACAGCATCCACAACATTATCAGTTCTACTAGTGTTGGCTCCTCCCACACTACCACTGCTCGCGTCTTCCATTTGCACCGAGTTTGGAGTCCCTTTGTCCATGGAGGACCCCTCTTCTGCAACATCAACCACAACAGCATTTGCAACTGCAGCCCTGGAGACCCGAACCAATCTGCCACTAGATTCCTCCATTGGGGATCCCACACTGCTTGTCAATACCGTATTGCTATTCTCTTCCATGGATAGCTCAACATCCTCAATGTCAGTGCTCTTTTCCTCCTTTGTCTCCTTCGCATTGGCAACCTGGACTGCGACGCCAGCATTTGTTGCATTTGTCTTGCTATCCCCAGCCTGCAAACCAGCAATACCACTACCATTGCCATTACCAGAAAGACTTGAGATCTCATCTGATCCCTTGGTGTCAATACCTGCCAGTATATTTGGCACAACAGTGCGTCGCACAGGGAGGCGATAATTGCTCCAGTACACACGCACTGCGTCCACGGGAAGTAACACAACCCTGCGCCCGTGTTCAACTGCCTCGTCGCGCTCGTCCACAAGCATTCGTCCCAAGGACACCTGAAAATCAAGAAAAAGTGCCAATGGCTGCAAAGCCACTTCGCCGTCGTCGTTGCTGATCATATAAAAGAACTGTTCAACAACAAATGGAGGAACCTGCAAGCGAGTAAAGGCAGCATCCGCGTCACAAAGGATATCTTCATGTTCGGACATGGTCAATAAGAGCTACACAACAGGACGACAGCTGTGAGGCATACACACAGTTAGCAAAAGTACCAGACCATCCAACTTACGACACAACACACTCAAGCCAAAACAATGATTCCGCAGCAACACAGATATTCGTGCCAAACGGGCAAATTTGGCAAACGAGACTTCGTGCCCTCACAAAATCAAAGTTCACCTTGCGACACAAAGGAGCCAACCACAGCCCACAACAAACAAATCCATACTAGGCTGCCTGGCAATATATCGTTAACAAATCACCCGCGCAATCCACATATACGAGTACGAGTACCAGTAGCAGTACCAGGTAGGCGGGAGCAATTCCCTCCCATTGCCTACGGGAAAAATCCCGCAACACACACGGACACGCACAAACCGAGCCCAGTACATAACATACTCCTTTGTACCCACACACCATGGATACCTTAGAGTTACCGGAACACATCAAACAACTTACTGTAAACATCACACACCATTCACTGTCAACATACATCATGCATGACACACATGACTAGAACACTAAATATCTAACTTACCTTCCGACGCTCCTCGGAGACGTTCGACGCCCTCACTGTCGTTGTACTCGTACTGCAAACGGAGAACTCTTCCTCTCCGTCAATTCCGCCCATTCCGGCATCGTCTCTGTCACAGTGCTCTTGCGTAGAAGGAAAACATGCCGTAGTGCGTGTTGGCAACACTGGCAAGTGTTCTGCACAGTTCCAGCTAGAAATAGTCGCCATTGCGGGCGATGACTTTCTATCTATGTGAAAGGCGAGTGGATGCTGATACGTCGTCTTTCCTTGGGTTGGGGGAGATTTTTTGATTGCACGGACAGTGACAGTAATTACTGCTGGATTGTCGGTTCAGCTATCTTACATCAACTGCGCCTTTGTGTTTCACAGTCAATGAATAATATCGGACGACGCCACAAATAATATCACCATCAACAGAGTACTGGTACTGAATTGACAGTGAGTGATGTGAGTGATGTGATTGATTGTGAGTGTGAGCGTGCTCGATCGGTCGAAGAGTGACAGTGATAGAGACTGACCGTGACGGGATTGTGAGCGTGCTCGCTCTCCCTGGTGGGTTTTCGGTCGGATATTCTTTTTTCCATGAGAGTAAACTTTGTGATTAGAGAACGAACATACAGGGCAGGGCTACTGAATCTAGAGCTACCAATAGCGGTACTAGCTGGAGAGTTGGAGTGGGATTTGGAACGCCGGCGTGGTATCCAGAGAGCACCCGGAGACACCAGGACAGACATTTACTTTCGATGGACAGAGCCTGCGACGGGTGACCTAACAATTGAAAGGGTCCCCCCCCCCCCTTCATTGGGTGCAGCTATATTGGTAAAAGGGTAGAGAGATTGCTTTGTCCGTGAACTAGGTTATTACAATGGTCCCGCAAGGGAAATGCCGACAAGTTTTTTCCTTTGCGCTGGGATGGTAGTCGACTGAAAGTAGGTAGTTGGGCGACTGGCCGCCGTACGACCTCCTGTCACGCCGCTAACGTTAGATTGATGCAATGCAAAATGCCTTGCATGATCGAATTTGTGACAGTTGAACAAAACACATGACAAGACGACAGGTACAATCCATCAATATCTTCCCATCGATCCGCGCCTGCTTTCGGACCAACAAAAGGCTTGCGGCACTGATATTGATAGGCTTTCCTTTCGTCACAGCATTCCTTAAAGAACACACACTTCATCAAGAGTCCTGTGTTATCAGTTATCATGCGGCGGCGACAGTATCTCTCCTCATCTGTTTTCGTCCTTTCTCTAACCGTGTCGACATTGTTTGGCTTCCGGCCCTTCTCGTTGCAACACCGGAAAGTGAAGCAGCCAAGATCATGGCGAACAAGTTCAGCTGAGGTCGGCGCACAGATGTCGCTGTTGCCGACAGTCACTCCTCCCGAAACAATTAGGCCCAAGGGTGCCGAATCACTCCCCTTTCGAGCGGAGAACGTTTGGGAAAAGATGGCGTTAAAAATTGCAAAAGCGGACGAAGATCCATCGCAGCTAACAGACTTTGTCCAACTCGTTTCGATTCTACGCGTAGGCTTTCCAGCCCTCGCGCTGGCAATTGTTGCCAATCTTTCTTATCCTCCCATGTCTATGGCACTCGCAAACGTTATTGACGATTCCGGCGTTTTTGCGGTTATATCACAAGATGCTTCACAGTATATTCAGAATATTCTAACAACCTCAGGTCTTGTCTTTGCCCTTCTCGTCGGACAAACCTATTACTTTATGTACCAGCAGCAAGAAAAGATCTATTTAGCTCTCTTTCAAGAGGTCACAATAGCGAAATCGCTCGTAGAACAAGTCAGTTTAGTTTGTCGGGGTCGAGAAACACTATACAGCCGTATCATGGCATGTATAGATCGCTACGTCAAGGAAGATTTGACGCGCTTCAACGATAAAGAGCCCGCTGAACTCATTAGCGCTCGACCCTGTGACGATCCACTCGAAGATATTCTGTACTTGACTAGTGTGGGCGAACCGTCCATTATCTATCAAACCGTGCGTTCTTTGCGCCAGGCACGTGCCTTTCGACTGGGGGCGTTACAACGCAAGTTGCCGGCATTGCACATGACCTTGCTGTGGGTATTGGGCGGGATTGTGCTATGCACGTTTCCATTATTGGGCGCTGGATCCCAGACCATTGGTGGAATGCGTATCCTGATAGTGCAAGCCTGGTATCTTTCGTTTATTGTGTTCGGCATGGCTTTGACGCTCGGTGTCATTTACGAGCTGCAGCGACCGGGTGAGAAGGGCGCCTACAATGCTCGTATGGTTTTGACCGTGATGGTGGCCGGCTTGGAGGAAGAATTGGCCCAGCGATTGAACGGGGACATTGGTTTGGTGTCATCGGATGGATGGCATGAACCTTCGATTGACGGGGATGGTGCCTTTGAAGAAGAATTATTGATGCCCAAAGAGTTTTGATGTTGGACCTGCTGAGCCAAACGAGTATCATTTTGCGACTGTAGACGAATCGGGTATAATTTATTCCCAAAGGCCCGACGCTTTTGTACAGTACGCTCAAGCAATGATTTGCGGGACCTACAATCTGGCGAACTGGAGGGCAAAAGTCAAAGAAATTAGAACTATAATTGTCTATATTACAACTGATTCTTTCTTAACTCACTGTCAATAAAATAAGCCACGTACCAATTCCCTTCGTTGCCCCTGCAGTCCCGCGTTGAATGTGAGTAAAGAATAAAGCTACGACATTTGCCGTTTCCTATGGGTTGGGCTTCGTTTTGTTCTCTTCACTTCTTGAGTACGACGATAGAGGAAGAGCCCATCTCGACTCGAAAGACAAGCGTCAACGACACAGCAGTATTTGTGGTTCTCCTCTTCTTCATCTTTTTGCCCTACACGCAGGAGCTGCCAACCTAGGTTTCTCCGATGGCGGATCTCTACA
The DNA here is from genome assembly GCF_000150955.2 of Phaeodactylum tricornutum CCAP 1055/1. Taxonomy (NCBI): domain Eukaryota; phylum Bacillariophyta; class Bacillariophyceae; order Surirellales; family Neidiaceae; genus Phaeodactylum; species Phaeodactylum tricornutum. Next base: position 26,772 of record NW_002238039.1, read on the forward strand.
AGGACATTCGTGCGACCGTCGACGAAACCGGGCGAGATGACCGCGTCGAAGTCAATCAAAGAGCCTTGATCGACAAGATTCTCGCTCGGTACGCGTCGGCGGGAGCCGTATACAGAGAGCTCTTACAAAATAGCAACGATGCCGATGCGACGACGGCCGAAATATACTTTTCCACCAGTAAAGACGGTAACATAGTGGAACAAGTTGTTTATCGCAACAATGGAATGCCGTTTCGAACGCAAGATTGGTCGCGATTGAGAAAGATTGCCGAAGGAAATCCGGATGTGTCGAAAGTAGGGGCGTTCGGTATGTAAAAGGCAAAGGATACTTCGAGCTACTGACGGGTGATTTACTCTTAATCAGGTAAGACCGAGTCTCACATGCGTTACTGCACTCTCGTTGCTCAACAGGTGTTGGCGCGTACACCATGTTTAGTATTTGCGAAGAGCCACTCGTGATCTCCGGAACAGAGGCACTAGCTTTTGTCTGGAAAGGGGATGCACTCTGGACCAAGTCAGCTCCCAGCAAGGCGAAAGCCACGCCATGGACGTCGTTCGTCTTGCCATCTCGTGATCCTTACCCGTTGCCTGATTTGGCTGAATTTGGCGAGTTCCTGTGCGCTAGTCTCACATTTACCAAGAGTTTGAAAGAGCTCCGGGTCTTTGTCAACAATGAAGAACGTCTCTTGGTAGTCAAAAACTTGGTTCAGGAGCCGCGGCTTGTGTCGACGCCCAAACGAAGCTTGTCCTCGTGGTGGACAAGCAGTAGTGATAGTGTTGTCACAAGCTCCCCGCGAGGCATCTTCTTCCTTGGGCAGCGGGACCAGTCCATTTACGAAAGCGTCTACCGTGTAACCGTTCAGCTGGATGGTGACGTATCCATGACTGACGCTCGTATTGTTTCCGCTACAGCCAATACCAAGCTTCCTGCGGATATGGCACGACGAATGGAACGCGTCACGAAGAAGAAGCCTCCCAAACAAGTTCTGGTGGAATTCTTTTTGAACGCAGATGAAATACAATCCCGACCTCTCAATCCTGCTGAACGTGTCACGCGATCTTTTGCCCCACAACCCGGCGCTGGTCGGATTTTCATCGGCTTTCGGACTTCCCAAACGACTGGCCTGGCAGCTCATCTTGCTGCACCTTTTGTACCAACAGTCGAACGGGAAGCGATGGATTTGCAGGATCCGACGCTGAGAATTTTTAACACAGAGCTCCTGGAATTTGCCGGGATTGTTATGCGCCTTTCCTTGGATCATTCCTTTGCATTGCTAGATTCGGATTGGCAGCGAACTGCGTCTGATCGAGATGCGTTGGAGAACAAGCTGGAAGCTGAAGCTGCGACGGCCGCGGCACACGGTGTCTCACGTATACCCGTTGAGAAGCAACACGACAAAGCATGCGATGACAACTCTGACCCCACGTCTGAAATGAACAAGGCGAGGGGTATCATGGGATTTGCTCGGTTCATGGCAAAGTGAGTAGTTTCTTGAAGTATTTCGTTATTCGCATCAGCAAGACGTGCCTAAAGTCTTCTTCTTTGCTTCGTGCCGCAGGAATGCTAAGAAATCCATTGCCTCGGCAGTTAAAACCGTAGAAAAGATGATGGGAGACGGTTCAGAACTGCTCAATCCACCCGATCATCGTCCGCTTTGCAAAGAGGAACGGCAAGCCATTTTGTTGATGCAGTCATTTTGTCCACAACAGTCGACGCCAGACTACATGGTTGGTACCACTATTGCTCAGGGCTTTTCGCGTTGCATGCCAAACTTGACCCCTCCCGTATTGACGCGTACTGGAGTTGTTCGAGGGGATGTTGCTCGACTGCCGCATCAAGGAATTGAAGGCTTCGTACGGGACAACGTCATTCGTCGAGATGTTTTTGATAACGCCCGGGACTACCACAATGTTATTGCAGAATGTCAAACATTGCAGGTCGATGACTTGCTACTCAACCTGGAGGGCTCAATTTTGGACGAGGAGAAAGCTGTGAAACTCGTCACGTGGTGGACCAAATACAGCCGTGTTGATCCTAACGCGACCGCTACCAAAAGTCTGGCCTTAAAAGATGCCATAAGATTTAACGAAAACCTACTGACTGATACCAAGGACAAAACATCCGCGGGGCGGTCTATTGTGCTGATGCGCAATCTTCTTTTTTTCGTTGGTGCGGACTCTTTTTTATCAGGCCGAAAGTTGCCACTACCGGAGACAGTGATCCCATCTTCATTACAAGACAGGTTGGGGCTGGCGGTAGTAACCGACGTCTCGCTCAGAGGCTGGTTTGGACCACTGCCCATCGAAATTTGGGCCGACTACATTTGCAATACAACCTGTATGACTGATGGGAACCGCAGCCAAGAGAAAGAAAGGGTAGAGATTCTCTCTATTTTACACCAGAATTGGATGCAGCGCTACCCGAACGAACGCTCTGTCTTTGGAAAGTTTTGTAAAGGTCTCCTCTACAATAAGCGGTCGATTCCAATTGACAACGACCAACATAGCGAGTTTGCTGCTGAGAAACCATCTGAACTGTATCTGTATTCGGCCGAATTGAAAGCCTTTGAAGGAATTGGATCCTTTCACAAGGTTGGACATTCCCTTAAACTTGCCGGCATCAGTGAAGAGTTCTTATTGACGCTAGGTGTGCGGAAAAGCTTGTCGATTGATATTCTTTTTACAAATTTGGACAAGCTGGCATGGAGAAACGACCCGAAGCCGCTGATTGAATACTTGCGGACTGCTACCTTGACAAAGGAGGACTTTTCCAAGCTCGTGACAACAAAGTATCTTCCGGCAGAAAACAATTTAAATACGTACGCGCCGTCAGAACTCTATCTACCCTCGGACGACATACGAAAACTATCATTTGTCAAAATATTTCAGTGGCCATCAGAGGTTGAGATTGCTGAGGGGTCTCGGAACGGGCAGTTTCTTGTCAAGCTTGGAATGAAAAGCAGGCCGCCGCTATCTACGATACTCGACTACGTTGTGAGTGAGGTGAAAGAGGGGTCGGAGCGCATTAAGTACTTGGAATATCTTTGCGACCGACTCGGACCAAATGGCGCATACTACAAGGAGTATTGCAGGATACCGCCTGCTCGTAAGCGCCAGCTTCGCATTCTACCATGCACGGTAGGATCGGTGTTGTATTCAGATGCAGCCACAACGGAGATCCATTCCCCACTTTCATGTTTTTCGGATGAAGCGTGCAATGTTATGGGCTTCCCTATCATCGATCCAAAACTTGGCAGCTCACGAGATCGCTATGGGCAAGCGTTTCAGTGCACACCAGAGCCTGAAACTGAACTTCTTCTCACGCAACTGATGATGCTCGTTGTACAAGCTCGAGATCAAGCGTCGAAGGTTGGTATTGATGGTAAAACAGAACTTGCCACAAAGACGGAAGATGCCTTTAAAAGTATTTTTCGGTACTTGTCACATCGAAGCTCGGACTTCAATTCGACTCAAATGATTGCACTACGTACAGAACCCTTTATCCCGTGTCAGGTGAAGGGATCTATTTCCTGGTTTAAGGTAGACCAAGTGTTCTTTCGTAGAGAGGAAGGAACGCCCGACGCATTAACGGAAGAATTGTTTCAGGTTGTCGACTTTAGCCCATTCCTCGCCACTGCTGGGGGTACGTCAATATCTCTGGATTGCTCGATCATTCTTTTTCATTTTCTTAGCTTACTCTTATCCGTCTTTGCCCCGTAGTGAAGCAGGAGGCTAGTACGAGAGATCTGTTTCAGATAATGCTGCTCTCGCCAAGATCTGTATTCGATACTCTTGGTAGTGAAAAGAAGTACCGAAGCTTGCTACGGCGAATTGCTGCCGATCCACCTTTTTCTCGGGTCACTCCTCAGATTCGGAAGTCACCGTTTTTATTAGCCTACTTACTGGAAACATCAGAGGGAAAGAACTGCTCGGATTCTTCGGAAGTAGCCAAGTGCGAGTTGGCTGCTGCAGAAAGCATATATATTGTAGATAACTCGTTTTTTGGACGGATGTTTCCAGTCAAGCGAGCTCCCCACGAATCCGATCTTGAAGACTTCTACGTCGGGTTGGGTTCAAAGTATATATCTAAATCTGTCTCTCGCCGTTTTGAAGTTGTTGGGAAAGACTCTCAAGATACGCCACTCACGAGCGCATTGAGGGAGCGTATTCTGGAGCGGAGTCCCCTTTTAGTGTCTCCCAGCATCACATCCCGGCCTCTAGTCGAAAACGCCGCAGCAATTGTGAGCAGTGAGAACCTTGACTTTATTCAAGCCCCTAAGCTTGTTGGCTGTCT
>NW_002238041.1:0-2489 GCF_000150955.2 Phaeodactylum tricornutum CCAP 1055/1
AAAAGAACTGTTCAACAACAAATGGAGGAACCTGCAAGCGAGTAAAGGCAGCATCCGCGTCACAAAGGATATCTTCATGTTCGGACATGGTCAATAAGAGCTACACAACAGGACGACAGCTGTGAGGCATACACACAGTTAGCAAAAGTACCAGACCATCCAACTTACGACACAACACACTCAAGCCAAAACAATGATTCCGCAGCAACACAGATATTCGTGCCAAACGGGCAAATTTGGCAAACGAGACTTCGTGCCCTCACAAAATCAGAGTTCACCTTGCGACACAAAGGAGCCAACCACAGCCCACAACAAACAAATCCATACTAGGCTGCCTGGCAATATATCGTTAACAAATCACCCGCGCAATCCACGATACGAGTACGAGTACCAGTAGCAGTACCAGGTAGGCGGGAGCAATTCCCTCCCATTGCCTACGGGAAAAATCCCGCAACACACACGGACACGCACAACCCGAGCCCAGTACATAACATACTCCGTTGTACCCACACACCATGGATACCTTAAAGCTACCGGAACACATCAAACAACTTACTGTAAACATCACACACCATTCACTGTCAACATACATCATGCATGACATACATGACTAGAACACTAAATATCTAACTTACCTTCCGACGCTTCTCGGAGACGTTCGACGCCCTCACTGTCGTTGCACTCGTACTGCAAACGGAGAACTCTTCCTCTCCGTCAATTCCGCCCATTCCGGCATCGTCTCTGTCGCAGTGCTCTTGCGTAGAAGGAAAACATGCCGTAGTGCGTGTTGGCAACACTGGCAAGTGTTCTGCACAGTTCCAGCTAGAAATAGTCGCCATTGCGGGCGATGACTTGCTATCTATGTGAAAGGCGAGTGGATGCTGATACGTCGTCTTTCCTTGGGTTGGGGGAGATTTTTTGATTGCACGGACAGTGACAGTAATTACTGCTGGATTGTCGGTTCAGCTATCTTACATCAACTGCGCCTTTGTGTTTCACAGTCAATGAATAATATCGGACGACGCCACAAATAATATCACCATCAACAGAGTACTGGTACTGAATTGACAGTGAGTGATGTGATTGATTGTGAGTGTGAGCGTGCTCGATCGGTCGAAGAGTGACAGTGAGAGAGACTGACCGTGACGTGACTGTGAGCGTGCTCGCTCTCCTTGGGGGGTTTTCGGTCGGATATTTTTTTGGCCATAAGAGTAAACTGTGTTCTTAGATAACGAACGTACAGGGCAGGGCTACTGAGTCTAGAGCTACCAATAGCGGTACTAGCTGGAGAGTTCGAGTGGGATTTGGAACGCCGGCGTGGTATCCAGAGAGCACCCGGAGACACCAGGACAGACAAATACCGGTAGGCCCAGTAAGCCACAAGTACTCCACAGCATTGGTCACAGTAGACATTCATATCGTAACAGACCGTACTATGCTGTGAATGCGAGCAGATAGAGCGAGTCGCAAGGCTCACCGTTAAGCAGGGCTGACCGAAGGTGAAACTATGGGTTTACTACCTTTTTGAATTATATCGGCAAACTGGTCGAGGCCGCAACTATTGTTCCGTTCGCCGAAGAACTTTAAAAAAGTTTGATGGTGCGATGAAATGCAGCATGTCGTTCCCTGACTTCCAACGTCATCCATGCTTTCCCTCTACGCAGTGGCCTTTGTAAATCATGGCGACAAGTGAACACGACGAAAGAACAATGAGATATGTTGCTTTGTACGGATTCTTTAAAATTCTAGGTATGCCAGACTTAGATTCGTAGTCCGAGTAAGCAACCGCGATATAACACCATACCCTTTCATCATAAGTAACACTTTCGTAAAGCAAAGTGTACAAGACACTTTTTGCAAGTTGTCGTAAGCTTGTCGGTTAATTGACTTCGTGGTGCTAAGTTATAGAAATGATCAACGACTACGAAGGACTGCTTTTCTTGTCTTTGAAAGAGCCTTGGAGGCTGTCGACTTCTTCTTGCCTGGCACTGATTTTGTCGTGATTATTTTGGCGGTCGCTGTCGCTGTCGCTTTTGACTGATTCCTTCTCACCAATCTATTTTCCGGTCCGTCGCTGTCGCCAAAATCAAAGTCTAGCTCGTCCATTTTTTCAGATACACGGCTTCGGTGCTTGGAAAGCCCCAGTTCGACGTTGCTGGCTTTGGTCGTGCCAGCGCGGTTGACCTTCAGCTGGCATTTATTTTGTCGGTGCGTCGACGGACTTTCCTGAAGACTAGCCCTAGTGTCATCGCGCGATTTTCGCTTTTGTCCTTTTTCGCGTGAAGCTCCGGGTATCTCGACATCGGATCGAAGTCCCAAAGGTTTGCAAGCACGACGAGGACGACCTTTACTGGTGCCGTCTTGATTCATATTTCGCGGCGAACGACGACTCCCCTGGCGATGTATAGAATCTAGAGTTCCATTGGTGGACTGAGTCTCAGACGTAGTTTTGAACTCGGTGCTGGAGTCGTAACTGAGAGCATTGTCCT
>NW_002238042.1:0-1614 GCF_000150955.2 Phaeodactylum tricornutum CCAP 1055/1
CTGAGGATCCCCGGATAACTTCTGAGTGATCGAGCCCAAGTCGAAATCAGTAAGAAGGTTGCTGATATTACACGAGCCTACAACATTGACCAATGGCAAAGTGAACCTCATCACCAACATCAAAATTTTGCCGAACGCCGTATTGCTACTATTGAAGCTAATACCAATAACGTTCTTAACAAAACCGGTGCTCCTGATTCCACTTGGCTCTTGTGCATTGCCTACATCTGCTATGTCTTCAACCATTTGTCCCATGAATCTTTGCATGATCGTACACCGCTCGAGACTCTTCTTGGTAGCACCCCTGATATCAGCGTACTTCTCCAGTTTCATTTTTGGGAACCGGTGTACTACCGTATCGAAGATCCATCTTTCCCTTCCGATGGTACCGAAAAGAGCGGTCACTTTGTTGGCATTGCTGAATCTGTTGGGGATGCTCTCACTTACAAAGTCCTCACAGACGACACCAACAAGATCTTATACCGCTCTAGTGTGCGTTCCGCTTTGAAATCCGGAGAAACCAACCTACGCCTTACGCCACAGGATGGGGAGAGTAATTCTAAGCCTATCAACTTTGTCAAGTCGCGTAGAACTGAAAACAAAAATTCCTATGCCTTAAAGGATCTACCCGGTTTCACCCCTGACGACCTTATTGGACGCACGTTCCTAACCGATACTCAGGATGATGGGGAGCGTTTTCGTGCACGTATCACAAGGAAAATCTTAGATCCCGACAAGCCCTCTGATGTGCGTTTTTTAGTCGAAATCAATGATGGCGAGTATGATGAAATTCTTGCCTACAACGAAATTCTAGATAAACTTGAAACTGATCTAGACAAAGAATTGCATGATACTGATCGACAATGGCGTTTTAAGGACATCGTCGCGCACCAAGGTCCCCTATCTACGAACGATGAGAATTACAAAGGCTCTAAATACAACGTTCTTGTTAACTGGGAAACTGGGGAGTCTACCTATGAACCCCTTGATGTCATACGGGCCGACGATCCTGTTACTTGTGCTGCCTATGCTAAACGCCAAGGTCTACTAGATACTCCAGGATGGAAACAGTTTAAACGGCTTGCAACTAGGGAAAAGAAGTTTCAACGGCTAGTTAACCAAGCTCGACTCCATTCTACTAGGCATTCACCTGTCTTCAAGTTTGGGTACCAGATCCCTCGTGACCACAAGGAGGCGGTAGCTATTGATAAGTTGAATAGAAATAGCAAATGGCAGGAGGCTGAAAACATTGAAAGGACTCAGCTCCATGAGTATAACACCTTCATTGACAGAGGTAAAGCTGTTATACACGGTAAACATGTGTCGAATGCACCAGAAGGGTTCAAGAAGATCCGAATCCATACAGTATATGATGTCAAGCACGATGGAAGGCACAAGGCCAGGATGGTAGCTGGCGGACATCTTACTCCTGTACCTCTTGAAAGTGTGTATTCTGGAGTTGTCTCGCTACGAAGCTTGCGTATTGTTGTATTCCTAGCTGAACTCAACAGTCTAAAGCTATGGGGAGCAGACATAGGGAATGCATACCTGGAAGCCAAGACCAAAGAAAAGGTCTTTGTTGTAGCTGGTCCGGAATTTGCTGAGCTAGAAGGA
>NW_002238042.1:2426-3576 GCF_000150955.2 Phaeodactylum tricornutum CCAP 1055/1
TCTGAGTTTGTTGCAGCTCGGATTGCAGTTGAGCAAATCATGGACATCCGTACTACCCTCCGTTACCTTGGAGTACCAGTGACAGGAAAGACAATCTTGTTTGGTGACAACCAGTCAGTGATTACTAGCTCAACAGAACCTCAGTCGCCCATAAACAAGCGTCATAATGCATTGTCTTATCATCGCGTTCGTGAGGCAATTGCAGCAGGAGTTGTTGATTTCCAGAAAATCTTGGGAGCCGAAAACGTGGCAGATGTGCTCAGTAAGCACTGGGGTTTTCAACAGGCATGGCCAGTCCTTAAGCCACTCTTGTTCTGGCAAGGTGATACATCAAATTGTGAGGTGAAGACTTTCAAGACCACCAAGCAGGCTGATGGGGAGTGTTACGGTATGCCTCCTTGCGACATGTCTCATGGACATGATTCGCATAACATGGATGTCGCAAGTGTGAATCAAAACTATGCACATGGAGTTAAGGAGGCGCGCACAGAAATATTGTCAGCCTTATTTCGTGGCCACGTGGACTCACAATAAAGGGTGCATTTGTACGATTGCTATGTTTCCGGAGGCGCATGTGTTTAGTCCTTACTTGTCAGTTTACAAGACCAAGGGTACAGTGAAATACGATCGAAACATAGGAGATACGATTGCGGGGACAAAAGAGGTACCACGAACCACATGGTGGGATTGAACAAGATCCTATACTCACCATAGGTATCGTGCTAGGAACTTATAGTTCCGAAAGTATATATACATGTGAAAGAAAGGTTGCCTGTTGAGATTATGGCAGCTGTGGAAGATCAAAGATTCGATGGCATTTTGTGGGATTGTTCACTGGACTGAACAACAGATTGACTAGTTTGTAGAAGGTAATCACCCACTCATTGTTTTATAAGTTCATTGATCCAAATTGCATTCTACGCATAGGTCCTCGTATCCGCTGTCTAACCCGTGGGGAGCGTCGTCAACGAGTTGAGTTTTACAGTCCCTAAGTCTCTTAGGTGTATCGCAGGTCGTTCGTCTCAACGCCCACCTTTGTTTACCACTCACTGTCCTAACAGCGATCTGTCCTACGGTTGTGCTTTGGTAGTACTCCGTAACAGATTACGCTTCAATGCTTTGCATTGCGGTTTCCGCTCGATTCAACCAC
>NW_002238042.1:3626-9227 GCF_000150955.2 Phaeodactylum tricornutum CCAP 1055/1
AAACATTGTGCTCATGGCACTGGATGATGCAATCAATAGCGTCCTCGCCATCGAGATTGTAGTACGCAATGGCGGTGGAGGTATTGGCCTGTGTTGTCAAAGCGTGGTTCAACATAGGTATTGCCAGGAAGATCTTGCATTGCATCATACCAGTTGTTCACCATGTCAACTTCATTGTCTAGAATAGAAGGGTCCCAGTCAATATTGGAAGTCAACACAACATGCGGAAGAGATTCGAACTCGCTATCTGTAGGCTGCCGCATATCCATATACGGGAGGCCTTGTCAACATTGAAGAGGAGTGATATAATCATCCAAGGTAACAATCCGCTGTTGTCCTCCAACATTGCGAGACCGGTCTTCGACTTTGTTTCGGTAATGCTCAAGTTGGGCACTGGAGTGGATTGTCTTTCCCTTGCCAAGATAGGCGTATTGGTGCATAATCACAATGATAGGGCCTTTGTGAGACTCGACAAACCCAGCGGCAGTGACAATATCCAAATCTGACAGGGTATGCTCGTTGATACCCGTTATACTAGCAGACCGTCCTGTTTTGTTCACAACTTTGCCAGCAAGTCCACCGTTGGCACCTCAATCCACTAGAGCAGCAGTTTTGTTCTCAACAGAATGACGAGAGACTTGGTATTCCAGAACGTTGAGTTGAACAGACTGTTGTCAGATGTCCAATGACTGGGGTACAATTGATTGGTGTACGGCGGGATGCAGCAAGAACTTTTCGGATATCGCCGTCTCCCATGTGACTCACACGGTCAGTCAAGTGTGCAAAGAGCTCCGTCGTTTGATCACAGTCATGGAATGCTTCAGCTTGCTGGTTGTCTGGTTCGCTACGGTTGAACTCGCCATTATCGTTCGATATCTTGGCGTGGGTATTCGCTTCCAACGCACGTTGCGAGACATTGCCGGATCGAGTAGGGCCCTTGTCGGGTGCGGGCAGGCCTTGGAGAATGGCTTTGGCATCAACTGAAAGCTGATTCCACATCTCGCAAGGGATATACGGACGCTCTTGATTGGTTGCCGGATCGCGATTACGGTGGCCAGATGGACTGACTTTGCGGTTGTGAGCGTTGGCCTCATAGATCACTGCAAGAGAGAGATCAATATCATAGTCAATTCCTTTGTCTTCGGTGAAGTCCGGTTGATCATACGAGAGGTCGGTCAGAAAGGCGCTACGCTTGCTCTTGACACTACGAGAATTGGAAAGGTTGTTCCCTTTATTGTATAGAGAAGCAGAGGCAAGCAATAGACTCAGTTAACCTTTGTAGTTGAGAGGAGTGCCTCCTTTAGCTAAGTCTAAAGTAGCGGTGATCTTGACCTGGCGGAGTTCAGGGATGTCGTGTACAGCGTTTTCAAGCAAACTGAGGCAAAGCTGTTTAGGCAACTGCTCTGCCATAGGGACCATATCATTGTAGATGCAAAGATGGTTCTTCCAGAAAAGGATGAACCCTACCGCCGTTCCTGTCCAGGATGTGCCATATTTTGCCGTAGTGAGGTAGGCCAAAGTGTTGGAGGACCCACTCTTGGCACTGGCAGACTCTGTGTAGTGCTTGACAACCTTACGGAAAACTTCTTGAGCATTGAAGTCAAAACTATGTTCGCGAACAAGGTTTTTCCCCATATCAGTCTGAAGTGTATGTTCCAAAGCAGAGTACACAAATTTCTTCTGTTCCTCAAAGAGAGACTTCTCTGAGGCGTCTGTCGGTGCATACGATGGGTCAAGTACCTTTTCGACGTTATGGGATACTGCGGTGACCACGAAAGACCGGTAGAAATTGTCCCAGTATCGGTCGTCCTTAAGGATGGGATAGTGTGTCTTGTCACGCTTGACTCCTTGCTTGATTTCGTCGACTGCCGATCAAGCTTTTGTGGATGTACTTAACTGGTTGTTCAGAGAAGGACTGATGGTGGCCGGAACATTAGAGACTTGTCCGAGTGCCGAGAGTCAATATAAAATGATATCTCCACTAGTCAATGCAACAAGCTCCGAATTTTCCAAAGGACTTCCCTTTTGCCGTTCAAGTGATGCCTGCCAACGCAGGAAATGGCGAAGGATCTGTCAGTGTGCCATGAGCAATGGGGTCCACTGAGGGTCGTTGGTGTCAGGACTTGCTGAAGGCACGTATCCAAGGGCATCTAGTTCATTCAAAAAAATACTGAGGAGATCATCAACAGAATTATACCCTTGTTGTTCGAAACTAAGTCGGATTGGGTGCCCTTGAGGAAGTGAAAATACATTATCCAAAAAATGCGAGTAAGCAGCTCCGCTAGACATTTGCCTGGTGGCCGGTACCATGGTGGGCTGGATAGCCGAATCAATAAAAAGGTTTCTTGGGGTTCTCAAAAGAAAATATCTAATTATGGGTTCGGGTCCTTCGCTGTTTTGTTATAGCGGACTTTGTTAAATGACCCTACACCAGTGAACAAAGCTAGCACTGGTACACTCACTTCTACCTCCGTAGGCAGTGTCCTCAGGGACTGACGAGGGTTTGATTAGCCCCCCCGTACTACTTTACGCCGGATAGTAAGTCCGTCCCAACCGGAATCAGGGTTCAAGTCCTTGAGCCTATTGGTATTTCTAACTCACTCAACCAGAGTAACCCGTAGTCACGAAACAACTTGTCGACAAACCCTGAAGACTCCAAGGGGTTCTCGACACCAGTGATTCCGAGGAAGTAGGGAGGCCACGAAAACTTATTGACAAACCCTGAAGCAGTACTAATGGGTTCTCAATACCAGTTGCCGTGAGGAAGTAGGGTAGCAGCTTCCAACCCATGCGTTACACAAGCCAATAAATACCCCACTTAAGGTGGCACCTCTGATACTTGATGTAACAAACAAAAGATGTCAGCAGTTAGTGACCAAACAATGTACGCCGAGTACAAAGTTCGGAAACCGTCTTGAGCGAAGACCTCAAGATGTGTTTACCACAAACAACTGTGCAATGGGCAGCAGTGGTTTGACGTGTTGTCAAGACTGTTAATCTGTTACGGAGTACCACCAAAGCACAACCGTAGGACAGATCGCTGTTAGGACAGTGAGTGGTAAACGAAGGTGGGCGTTGAGACGAACAACCTGCGATACACCTAAGAGACTTAGGGACTGTAAAACTCAACTTGTTGACAACGCTCCCCACGGGTTAGACAGCGGATACAAGGACCTATGCGTAGAATGCAATTTGGATCATTGAACTTAAAAAACAAAGAGCGGGTCATTACCTTCTACAAACTAGTCAATCTGTTGTTCAGTCCAGTGAACAATCCCACGAAAATGCCATTGAATCTTTGATCTTCCACAGCTGCCATAATCTCAATAGGCAACCTTTCTTTCACATGTATATATACTTTCGGAACTATAAGTTCCTTGCACAATACCTGTGGTGAGTATAGGATCTTGTTCAATCCCACCATGTGGTTTGTGGTACCCCTTTTGTTCCCGCAATTGTATCTCCTATGTTCCGATTGTATTTCACTGTACCTTGGTCTTGTAAACCGACAAGTAAGGACTAAACACATGCGCCTCCAGAAACATAGCAATTTTACAAATGCTCCCTTTATTGTGAGTCCACGTGGCCACGAAATAAGGCTGACAATATTTCTGTGCGCGCCTCCTTAACTCCATGTGCATAGTTTTGATTCACACTTGCGACATCCATGTTAGGCGAATCATGTCTATGAGACATGTTGCAAGGAGGCATGCCGTAACACAGATAATCTTCAGATATTCTATGCGCGTTCGACTATGCGCGTTCGGATGTTCTGATTGGTCGAGAGATTGACATTCTCTCTCGAGAGAATGATATTCTTTTTAATTAAATAAAATAGTTTCCAAAAGTCTTTGGTCATTCTTGTGTTGGATTGCTTGAGCCGCTGGTGTGAGCTGCGCTCCCCCCTTGTGCTGATCATGAGCTGGTAACCCCTATTTTCCACTACGTTATGATAGTATCCCGTTAGCTACATTGACACTGTAACGGACTGGATTGCAACCTTTGCTTGGACCAGAATGAATACCATGACAAGGTTGATTGCAAGCAACACATTTAACAGCTTAACTGGTAGATTCTAATGACTACTGGCACTTCAATTATATCAAGAAACAAAATTCATGCATTCATTTCTCAGCATCTATTGTTCACTTGATTCTTGTCACCAGCCACAAAAATGTATTTGTAGCAAAACCCATCATGTCTTTTCCAAGTGTGCATATTCTCACAAAGCCATCATGGCAAAGGATATTGAACCTAGTTCATTTGCATACTCCAAAAAGTCTAGATTGTGCCAACCATTTTTGTTGTAATTTCTTGCTGCTCCCTTTGGCTCTATTCTTTGAATGAATTCTATTTGCTGCAGTGTTGCTGTTGTCACACCAAGGAAAGTTTGGGAAGGATTGAAACTTTTGGAATACTCAATGATGAAAGCATGTGCTTGGGATAAGGAAAGAGTTAATGGTGTCGAGTCGTCTCGGATGTGGAGTAGGGCTGTCCAGCCTCACGTCTTCCTTGTTACAACAAGCTCACATTTGAGTTGTTTCTGCAAACCAATTGTCATTTTGTTGACTGTGATATATTGCATTGGTCTTTGTTCCTATCCACAACCTGCTTTCTCAAGTTGGTGCTTTAGTTTGTCGGAAATCTCGGGCATGGTCCAATTTGGCATTGTTTGGGGGTCTAGTGCTATTTGTGACCGCTGCTCTCTTTGCTTGTCAGCGCACTTCTCCAGGACGCATCCGACACTACCAGTCTGACAAGTGCTTTGATACACAGTCCTACACAGTATGCTCCACAACCGTAACTGGTATCACAACTTCTACCACGTTGCGGCGTCGTGCGACTTTCGCCCCGACAAAGAGGAAGCGTGTCATCACCTGATGACGAAGTTTGCCCCTTTGATGTGGGGCACGGAATCTACTTGGGGCTGTACGGCGTCCAACAACTTGACCTTTGTCGCCAACGGGGATGTCGAGGGCAACGAGAGGGTCGATCTGATGTGCGCCCGCGTGAGGGTGGCGGGTTTGGGTTCTTTGACGGTCAGCGGGGCGGGGAGCGCAGCTCACACCAGCGGCTCCAGCAATCCAACACAAGAATGACCAAAGACTTTTGGAAACTATTTTATTTAATTAAAAAGAATATCATTCTCTCGAGAGAGAATGTCAATTTCTCGACCAATCAGAGCATCCGAACGCGCATAGGAACGCGCATAGTCGAACGCGCATAGAATATCTGGATAATCTTACTCCCACATCGAATTGCGGGTCATGTCATGTTGATTTGACGAGAGTATATTATTGATAGCCCTGGACCAATGAACAAAGTCAGATGACTAGAAAATGTCAAAGTTCGCAATGTGCCTGTGTCTGTATTCACCAGTTGAATTGAAACGGGGTTCAACGTACGGGTCACTGGGAAGGTCCTGGACGGCATCATGCCAATCTGTGACAAGGTCAATTTCGTTGTCGATAATGGACGGGTCCCAGTCGACATCGGAAGTAAGTACAACGTGGGGCAACGTGTCAAATTCCGCATCAGAAGGAGGTCTCATGTCCATATAAGCTAGTCCTTGACAAATGTGTAGAGGAATAACATAATCAT
>NW_002238042.1:9707-10959 GCF_000150955.2 Phaeodactylum tricornutum CCAP 1055/1
GTTCCCGCAATCATGGAATTGATCATTGTCGTTTTTGTGCAACAATTCGTCCGTTGATGAGGGGTGTCCCGTGAGTTGGCATGAAATGCAGATGATGACTTGCTGTTGGCCGAGGCGTTTCCTTCTTTAGGAGAAGACATAACACGGAGAATCTCCTTTGCATTGTCAGACAGTTTGTCCCACATCTCACAAGGAATATACGGTGACAAATCAATGTCGTAATCGACGCCATAGTCATCATCGGGAAAGGTAGTCTCAGTAACAAAGGGGCTACGCTTGGATTTTGGGCTACGAGAATTGGAAAAATTGTTTCCTTTATCATACAAAGTCGCGGCAGCAAGGAGTAGACTTAGGTAGTTTTCATAGCTAATGGGAGACCCCCCTATAGCTAAATCTAGATTCGCGGTAGTGTTGACTTGGCGAAGCTCTGAAACGTCGCGTACAGAGGACTCGAGCAGGCTGAGGCAAAGTTGTGGTGGCAACTTCTCTGTAGCCGGGACTGTGTTGTTGTAAATGCGAAGATGATTTTTCCAATGCAAAATAAATCCTTCGGCGGTTCCAGTCCAGGAGCTGCCGTACTTCGCAGAGGTCAGGTATGACAACGTGGTACCAGAACTGATTTTTGCAGCTGTGGATTCGCTGTAGTGTTTAACCACTTTTCCGAAGACAGTTTGTGCATCAAAATCAAAGGCATGTTCACGTGAGCAAATCCAGTGGTAGTGGATCTGGTGATGTGACATAGGTAGTATGTCACAACCCCTATAATTTAACCTTGTGTTGCGTATCATCACGTCCTGTATGGAATGTACTGTAAATATGGACCTACGTATCCACTACGGTGAGATTAACAGAGTTTATCAGACCCAATGCATACACGGATGTGTAGGTGATGTTTCTTGCCTTCGTGGGGAGAAACGGGTGAGAAAGTGGCTTGTTTGATACAGCTTTCATGGGTCTTCCCCATGGTCGCGGAACCGTACGGATCGAAACAATCGCACGGGTATTGAGCCGCTGTGGTCGGAATGGCCGGAACTAGCCTTAAATGGCGAGAACTTGCCGTTGTATACGGTGTGAAAGTAGACTGTTGTTTAGGTTATATACACACCCAACTGAGTGTGTCTTACAACAGACGGCCATTGTGTATGGTTAGGTCATAAGTTATGACTGGTAATTTCGATATTTGTCGTTGGGTATGACACCGAAACCATAACCGATTTATTGGTGAGCTATGCTGGATAGCGTATAATACTAA
>NW_002238042.1:31808-44574 GCF_000150955.2 Phaeodactylum tricornutum CCAP 1055/1
GAAGCTTCATGAGGCCTCGAACTAGGGTAGCCGACAACATCTCGTCGACCCCAACGAGTCAATCGCTCGTTTCGCCTTCAAAACCAACAGTCTTCCTTTTCTTCTTCTTGTTCGAAAGAGCAAACTGATCACCTGCATTGGTTGCACCATCCGCGCTCCCCTTGTCAGGTTTCTCGTTCGAACGACTCACGGCCGCCGCCGAACGTTTATTCTTGTCGCGAGAGGACTTCGCGGCCGCTCGCTTGGCCCGGACTTCGTCTTTCTCCTTGTCCGAGAGCTGATGCCATTCGTTAGGCGTGTAATTGCCGGCTCGAATAGCTGGCTTCTTCTTGTTAGTAGACCTTTGAGCACTCGAGATTGAACAGCCTGTCTTCTGAGAGGTATCAGTGTTAGTGAACAAGGCCAAATAATCGGCCGCCTTTGCAAAGTTAGACATGCGGTCCGCGTCGCCTTGAATTACCGCAATTCCCGAGAGCATCTTGGGATCCGTGCAATGATTGTTGCTCAAGAAGACATCCACTTTCCTGGACTCCGTCAAGGTCTCTCCATACTCGTTGAGAGTCTGGAACGCCGTCGACAAAGCATTTGTGTACTTTTCCATCCCGAAGTTACGACGCTCGCCAGTGTAGGTGGTGTGCTCGAGCACATCGAACGCAGCCGCCTTGGACTTGGACATCACCGCATCACCTTCATAGTGACTATTCAAAGCCTTGACCGCTCCACAACCGTCGCGTTTCTTCTCGAAAGGCGCAACATAAGTCCATGCTGGACCGTTCACAGTCAACTGTTTCACCTGGATCCAAACTTTCCCGTTGTCCTTGTCGAACGCCGTCCCCGTATGGGGAGTCAACAGCACCAACTTCTCGTGCTCCGTCTCAAACTCGGTATCCGGTGCAGCGACGTCGTCATCTTTCCGGACGACATAATCCAACGGCACTTTGTTAACACCCGTCACGGAGCTCAAATAGTTGACCAACAACTTGAAGAACGGAATCCACTTCGTTTCCTTCGAGAACGGAGCCGGAGGCTTGACTTGAACATCCTCCTCATCCTTCGCTTCTTCTAGTTCACGCACCTTCCTGGTGTACAGGTTTCCGATGGCCGCAGTAAAGTCCGCCGCAACAACCGGAGTCCCCTGTCGGAGACGCTCAGACACCCAGAGATGCATTCCGCTTAGCTTGTACTCCCACATCATGGGGATCGCTATCCCAGGGATGCCAGGCGCCGCCGCCACCGCAGCGTTTCCACCAGCAGCTGGCACTGCGGCCACACCATCGGTACCGCGACGAATGATCTTGCAGATATCCTTGAGACGGTCACGAGTAACCAAGCCAAGGGAGTCCATCGCATCAAAACCTTCGTTCGTAAACGCGTTCGCCGCAGGAACAGACCATCCGATCCGCCCGAGCGCCCCACGAAACGCATTAGCACCGTCAGCAGCCATGATATCAAGTACAATTTCAACGAAGGAAAGAACAACGAAACAACGTAACGCAATTCAAAAGCAGTAAACGCCATCGGAAAAAACCGCACGGACCGCAGGAGCCAACACAAGCCTCCAGGCTCGGCTACCTTCCGTTCCAGGCCATAAGTGCCACACATATCCGTGTTTGAGCAAATCCAGTGGCCCACCAGTGGAACTGGCTAGTTTTCTACATCATCCAATGTAACTCACCAATAGTTTGGCTAAATAAAAGGGAGTCATACACAATGACATAACTTTTCTAGCACGCTTATGGACAGCGGCCTTAGTATTATACGCTATCCAGCATAGCTCACCGATAAATCGGTTATGGTTTCGGTGTCATACCCAACGACAAATATCGAAATTACCAGTCATAACTTATGACCTAACCATACACAATGGCCGTCTGTTGTAAGACACACTCAGTTGGGTGTGTATATAACCTAAACAACAGTCTACTTTCACACCGTATACAACGGCAAGTTCTCGCCATTTAAGGCTAGTTCCGGCCATTCCGACCACAGCGGCTCAATACCCGTGCAATCGTTTCGATCCGTACGGTTCCGCGACCATGGGGAAGACCCATGAAAGCTGTATCAAACAAGCCACTTTCTCAACCGTTTCTCCCCACGAAGGCAAGAAACATCACCTACACATCCGTGTATGCATTGGGTCTGATAAAACTGATAAACTCTGTTAATCTCACCGTAGTGGATACGTAGGTCCATATTTACAGTACATTCCATACAGGACGTGATGATACGCAACACAAGGTTAAATTATAGGGGTTGTGACATACTACCTATGTCACATCACCAGATCCACTACCACTGGATTTGCTCAGGGCGGCGCAGCCGCTTACCGTGAGGGATGTGAACCCCGCATAAACGCTTGCCGCAGGGGTTTCTAATTCCTTGCATAAATCTCGCAGTAAACTGTAAGTCAATGCGATGAACGCGACGCCCTAGCGTGACATGAACACACTATCGCAACCGCAACGGACTCCGCTCCCAAACACTCCATTGAACTTGATCTCTTTTTGAACCTGGTCTCGCCTCGCTTTCGACCCTTCTCTTCCTTGCCATGTTTAGTTTACTGACGGGCGTTTACAATTCTTACTTGGCTTCGCCGCAATTGAATATTGTGCTCGTCGGAGCCTCCGGAACGGGGAAAACAACCACGTTGGAACGTCTCAAAGTGACCCATTTTGACCTCAAATCCACAACCACACGCGGCAGATCCGTAATGATCACCACGACTCAGTCAACACCCATTGACGCTACCGTGTTGGGATTTCCGGCAGGCGAAAGCGATACCGCGGGAGTGACGACTACGCAGCAACAACCACATTCGCCGACCCCGGCAGCACAGGGTGAACTTGTGGAAGTGGTCGTTTCACCTCGAATGATGCGTCCCGTGCATTCTCCGAAATGCGTCAGCTCCAGCGAGAGCGCTGACGTGACCGTGATATCGACTAGCAATCGACGCCGTATGTGGGTGTGTCCAGCACCCAAAAAGTACGCGCATGCGAACGAGGACCCAGACGACGATGATGACGATGTGAATGATTCCGGTACCCGACCACTGGTACCATCCACCTCACAGGTAGATCGACGGTCTTCTACGCAGGGTTCCATGGAAAGCGTAGAATTGAATATTGCCACACCCACGAGGGCTGCCGCAACAACGAACACGGATCCGAATTGTGGCAACGGCAAACCTGCTTCCAATTCCTGGAACGACGCTTCGAGCTACGATGCCGTCAAGGCCAAGCACAAAATGTTACCGCTCCACCGAATTCGACCGACTATCGGTACCAACGTGGGCAAGGTCGAGATTGGCGGAGCCAAATGTTCCTTCTACGACGTCGGTGGTCGATTACGAGACTTGTGGGAACGATACTACGCCGACGCGGACGCCGTTATATTCGTATGGAAAGTGCCCGTTTTCGACGATCACGGGGAGGATGGCAGTGATTCCGGAAGTGAGAATGAATCCGCAATCACGGCCCCGGAGCAGCAAGAACTCCTGCAACAGGTTCGCGCTGCCATTTCGGACGATGTCCCCTTTTTGGTAATGGGACACGTCTTTGACAACGCCACAACGATAGTGCAAACATCCTGTCGACCAGGCAAACTGTATTCTACCACATCCTGTTTACCACACTACCACAACCCGTGCCAGGCCATGTTCTTTGTCAATGCTCAATCCGGTCAGGGTCTGACGGCCTCGATGGAATGGCTCATTCCGTTGGCCAAGCGACAAAAAAAATTACGTGACAAGACCGCTTTGTCAGAAAGTTCGAAGGCGGATGATGTCGCCTTGGATAAGAAGTAGATCATTGTCTGTGAGTGTAGATCGCAAACCACGTGTCGCCAACGGTACGCGAACAAATCGTGTCTCGGAGAATTTGATGTAGTTTAATGTATGACTTTAGCAAGTAACCCCCAGCAGGTAGTCTATCGTAGGTCACTTTAACATGAGAGAAACTGCCTTGAACATTCATGTACAATGAAAAATGTTCACTAACATTGTTGTCCCATTTGACAGAGTACTGAATTTCTTTGCGCAGGACCAATGCGGATACCGTCGCAAAAGAGAGCTAGCTACTAGCTAGAGCTTCGTGTCCAGGGCGCAGAAACCGTGCTTCGTCGCCTACGAAGATACCCGGATATATATTTGCGAACTTCCGTAGATCATACGACCTTCTGTCTCGTACGTTCACTGAAAATAGGTAGGTACACCTACCTACCTATGCAAGGCGTTTCGAACCGACGGTGTTTTCCTTCGGCAAAGGCGTGTAGACACGACCGAACGAACGCATCCGTTGATCGAACTACTTTGGTATCGAACGCGAGTGTGACCAAAATAGAGCCAGAAAGACGCTGTCAATATCACTTGCGTACACTGTACCAGTAGTAGCACACTTTTCTCGAAAACATATACAGACAACACAATCACACATACATACACACAAGGCATGACATCGTACGCGTACAGCAACTGGAGGAACGGTGGAGTAGATCACGGACCCCGTGCAAAATGCGACCAAGTGGTGTACGAAGCCATCGCCAAGGGACTCGAAATCGTCGTCCACAGTCGCAGCAGTTCAAATCTCAGCAGCAACGCTGCTACTGCTTCTGCTAGCAACGCCAGCAGTCGATTCAACTTACACGTGAACGAGATTCCGGCGGTACGGACGATTGTCTCGCGTTGGCGTCATTCCTTGCACGTCCCGATTCGGGTAGACGTCTATTTTCAGCACGAAACGGACGCTTCCCGTCGGGAGTTGCTCGAGCGTTGGTGCGTCGAATACATACCAACGACGATGGAACGCTTTCGAACGAGAGAGCCGGGCGTTCCCTCGGATCCCATTGTCCAACTTCGCCACGTTTGCAAGCGTATCGTCATTTGGTTGCGCACGTTGCACTGTTGGAGTCGTTTGTTGCCGTCGCAAGCTTTCCGTGTCGGCGGATCCAATCAAATAGGGTTTTCTGTCTATGTCGTTTCGGACGATCAGGATGATATTGGTAGTCTAGTGGAGCAGCAAGGCTTTTTAGTGCGGCAGAATACCGCCACGATTGCGACTCCCTACGGAGAACTGGGCTGGCAAGTAGCGTATGCACCAGAGGAAGTCGTCTCTAGGCTCCTGCCCGCTCAAGTGACCCGTAACCTTTCCATTTCCCCACGTATCCCACGCGTTGTTTCAGCATCCCGATCCATTCCTATTCACAGAGGTGGCGCCGAATCGCGAATCTGCGACGACGCCCATCACCACTACAGCACTACCGTCGATACAGGCATTCCGCAATCGGCACCCGCGCACTTGGCCATGGAAGACAATTACTGGGAAAATCAACAACGCCCCGCATCTGTGCGGCAAAATACTTACGATCCCTCCCGACTCCACCAGTATCACCGTGCTCATACCGAAATGGACGACACGCCTCGTCGTACTCAAAATCACGGTCTATTGGAACGCCGCCACACGACTGTTGGACAAGAATACGATGTTGCCACCAAGACAGATTATGGCAACATTTACAGCGTGGACGACGAAAATGACAAAAAACCAGCGCGAGTACTGTCGGGTCTTTCACTGGCGCTCTTGGTAGACGACGCTGTTCGCAGTGAGGAAAATCCCGAAAAGGAAAAGCGTCGGGCTGCACTTCATCAAATGCCACCTCATGTTTTGGAACAACAATCTCATTCACAGCCTCCGAAACCTGCTGCTCATCGAGCACAAGGCGAATATGGCTACGGTTACAACAACCATATCGCATGGCAAGCCATACATCCCTCCAGTACGCATCCCACTGCAGGTCGCTCGTTGAATCGATCGCCCTCGTCCGATCTTGAAGCCCGATCGCTCAGCACAAGTCCAGCCCGGTTGGGCTCAACACCCCCGGGTGCGGCCTTTATTGGGAGCGTCGGTACCACCGCTACGAAAAACATGCAACACTTAATAGCGCCACGTAATTCGTCAGCCCGGAACGATATTGCCGTCGGTACCGCTGTTACGCCTCCTTTTGCTTCGCGGCCCGCTGGATTCGCCCATGAACCCGCTCCGATGGCCGCTTTAACAGAACAAGCCAATTCGGTCGTGGAAGCAATACCCAAAAATCACAATGATGTTTTACCTCCACTATCTCTTGATTTATTGCATTCGAGTCCCTTTCAGCAACCACAAGGTTCCTTGATATCTTCACTCGGTGGTTTACCTGATTCTGCTTTGCATGGATCAACCGATTTGCGTCGATCGTTGTGGAATCCTTCCTCGCATCACCCTATGTTACCTTCGTCCTCTTCGGGGTATGACATAACCGACCCGGACGAAATGCCTTTTGCCGTGGATTTACCTTTCCACAACCCAAATGGAGCCTCAACAAAAAACCCGGGAGGTTTTGAATCCAGCGGCAACGGAAATTCACTGAGTGCGTCGGCTGCGATTGCCTCGTTTGCCCACCAGCGACGCTTGCAATTATTCGACAGCTGCACCGGCAGAAGCGCCAACGTGGATGACCTGACTTCTCAGCTAGCCGAATTGCGAGATTTTGGTGCGTCGATCAGCGTAGGTGTTGGCGGACCGACAAGCTCTGCACATGGATCGGAACATGATGCGGCAAGTACGACGACGCCGATTAGTTTGCAGACGTAAAGCGTAAGCGAAACTAGAGCTATGACAGAAGCCATTGCAAGAATGCTCATGACAATCTTAGCGATCAACTCGCGACGCACTATGTCTTTACTACCTAAGTGCATCCCAGAACGGCTTTCAGAAAACGCGGAATCCCTGCACAATTCCCATAAGGAGTGTCTTGCAGGAGTGCTGGTGTATCGGAAAAGCCCGCGCCGTCAAGCAAATCTCTCGCCTTTTGTTCCCCAAATAGCTTGACAAAACCAACTATCCAAGGCCGGAGTTCATCGCTTACACCATCTTGTATGGTGGAATCGCGTTCCCAAAACTTTCGGCCGCGAATACTGCTCTCTCGTGTATCAGGACGATGCGAGTACGCCGACCAACTTCCCAAGTAATGATGGATCCGGATGTAGGCGTTGTTGTTGTATTGCGGCGGTTTGCAAATTGGGAGTACGCGATGAATCCACCGGATATTTCCTTTGCGCTTCGGGTATCCCATTCCTTTCATGTTCGGAACTTTAGAAACATCAATGAAAGATTTTCCAATCTGCGCATTCTTGTGGTCTTTGTGATATCTCCATCGTAACGTATCAAATTTTTTTGGATTGATGGTTTCGGGAATATTTTGGTGTAAGGTTTGTTCGGAGCTTTCGACAGCACTGAATAAAGTGCGATAGGTTGTGACACATGCATTTTGATAGTGCTGATTGACAAAGGTTTTGTTCCCACGATGGGCTATGACTTCACCAAGAATTTTCAGTATTGACCCCGAATCCTGTATTCGATCAGCGGCATCACTTACCACTTCCTCATTTATTGCGACATATTCATCGACATCGTGGAAGCTGACCCAGGTACGGCTTACATGCTGCAGATGTAACCCACATTTTTTGTAGAAGGCTTCCTGGCGCCGAGTAAAGAACTCAAATCCATTATTCCGCTTCCCCAACTCTTCAAGGTCTTTGTCCATGATAAAATCGTCGTTCCACACTTCAATCCTCATCATTGATCGCCAACGATCCAGAACACTTTCGGGAGATGATCGGCTCTTTGGGTCCGGCAAAATAATAAGATGTCGTAGCGGCATTGTCAAGTAGTGGTATGCAATCCACTCAACCAGTCTTGGATTATCATCCATAACCATTAGACATGCAGAGAAGCTTTCTTCCTCGCGCTCAGCGAATTTAGTACTGTTATCACTAAAATTTTGGACAGGCAAAACCTGCGTCTCTAAATGGAGTTTCGATGAATAAATATTTCTCATTTGAGCCGGAAGCCATTCCTTCTTGCTTTCGTAACAATTCAATACTAACGATATGCCAACAAGCAAAGCCGCTTGAGTCAATCGCTTGAGTTGAGATCTCATTTCGATGTACATCCACGTACTATTGCTGTCCGGAAAGTCACGTGGCTATGGAATGGATCGGAGCCGATGGCCATGGTCGGAACTTCACTACGATATTTGTTTTTACTTGGTTTGGGGATCTGCCAGTCCCCTCGAAACTGGTTTTTACCAGGTAGGAAGAAAAGAAAAATGACCGTCCGAGGAGACTTTGTGATAGGTTTACTTAGCGTTAGCTGTAAATCCTCTTAGCGGTAGATATTTCGTTGGGGATGATGATGCGGTCTTTCCGTGATGTTTCTGAATTTTGATTCTCTGTGAAAAGGCATACTAAAATGCATTGTGTGGTAAAGCCGGTTACAAAAAGAAAGGGTTATCTCGGGCGTCCGATATTGCAGCGAAGTGACCTTGCGTCATGATATTTTCAAAATCCGACATAGACCCGTGTGCCAACCCAATGGTATGACTCACTGTCAGGGGTATTTTTAAAATGGCGAGCGTGAAATTTTGAGTCGATTGCGTAATTTAAAATTCAAATTACTCTAAGGATTCCGTATTCGAAGTCCACACTTACAGTCACAAACCGCCGTGTATAGCCGATGTTGATAAGAGCCTAATCAACAGTTTCGTCCACAAAGCTCATTGCAGTTTTTCTTTGTGAGCTAAATTCCCTTACCGAATGGTGTCCTAACACAATTTTTGAACTTTAAATGAGAGCTATTGGAGAACACAAAACGACGATGGAGATCACAGTTGAGGAAAACGATGAACTACGAAGATTATGAGTCTACACTGTACTCTTGGATATTCGTAGGGACTGTGGGGCTGTGATTCGTTGTGTGTGGGACGGAAGCGACTTGGTGTTTAGCAGTAGGCGATTGAACTTCTGGTGAGACGTTGTCCTTACTAGGAGTTGGATCAACACACCCTCGCTGCAAATGAGAAGTTGCTTTGTCATTGGTTGGTGACTGTTCGAGAAGGTAGTGCGAGCGCATTTTGCGATGATGGGCGGGAGAATGATGCTTGGAGAAATAGTCGGCCAAATTCGTGAGGCCGGGTCGCCAGTAAATAATAAACTGTTTTTGCTCGACGCGGTCTTTAACCCAGTAGAAACGCATGTCAATGGCTTTAGAACGTCGTTGCTTGATGGTTTCGTTGGCAATGCCGGAGGCACAAGCGTTATCGGTCTGAATAGGGGTAGGTGGCTGAATGTGGCCAAGCTCGTCGAGAGTGACCCGGAAAGCGGTGGCGTCCTTGGCGTTGTAAAAGAGGGCACCAAGTTCAGCTTCGGTGGCGGACGAAAGAACAACGGACATGATGGAGCTATGCGTGTGAATGGCGCCATTATTGGGAGGGTTCGGATCAGTCGGAGCGGGAGCAGCATTGGGATCTTGGGGTCGACTGCTGAGGAAAAAATGACCTGCAGCACGAGATCGGGCTTTCGACTCGGAAAGGTAGGAAGCGTCACTATGAATGTGTAAACACATGTCGCTAGCCTGAAACCGTACTGTAGCGTGTGGGTGAGTGGCACAGTAGTCAAGTAAATGTTCGGCGGCGTGAAGGGTCGCTTGGGTTGCAGTTGACTGTGCCGAGGCCAGAGTGCCGAGAGCCACGAGAATGGTCGAGTCGACAGCCCTAGCGTAATAAAGGAGGGTTCCGATGATTTCTTGCAGGTGGGTCTTGTCGGATGCATTGAGAGGCTCAGTGGTATCAGGGACTGGTGTGAGTTGAGTTGCAACGCCATAAGTTGGAGGAGTCCAAGGGTGAGGCGCATGTTGAGGCGTAACAGGGGGCGATCGTTGGAAGCGGGTTAGGGCTTGGTCGATGTAGTCGGGCATGGACATGTCGAGGGTTCGACGCTCATAATCCCAAGCAAGTGTAAGTCCGAGATAACGAGTGCCGGCCCAGTCTATGGTGATAGTGTAAAGTGCTTGGAGAGTGTCGATAAGGTGCTGAGCGTGTTCAGTGCCAGTGTATTTCACGCCAAAGTCGTCCACAACTAGGGTAAACTGAATAGGGCGCGTGACGTGTCGAAATAGGCCAGCGGTATGCTTCGTCTTAACGTAGCCGTGCGAAGCAAGGTGTTCAACAAGACGATCGTGGGCGAGAATACCGGCTTGGGGAAGGCCGTACATACCTTTGCGAATTTCGACGGTAACAGAGTTGTTGTGAATGAGTGGAGCTAACTGGTAATGAGCCATGATGGTGGGAGGGATATCGGGAACCGGGATGCGCATGTATTCGTACCGAGCCATGGGGGTGCCAAGATAGAAATCCTTGATGTCAATACACATAAACTTGGCGGCGGGCGTGGAGAGGACGCTATTGAAGAGGATCTTGGCTGTGGTGATGTCAGCAGTTGGGGTGCTAACCTTTCCTGGGTACTGAACTAAGTTGCCGCCAACGGTAAAGCGGATGCGCTTGGGTTCCGATTTCTGAGGGCGAATACTGGCTACAATGCGCAAGTAGGTTGCCTTGCGACCGGGAGGAATGGCATTATGCGCGATGAAGTGCATAGTCTGGCTACCGGTGGTACTGTGGGGCGGGTTACCTTGAGTGAGGCGGCCAATTTCGTTGGCGGCGGCGCGAATCCAATCGGGAGCGTCGGGGCCGGAGCGCAGGTGCCGATATTCCAATGAGGCGCCGGTTGCGGGGTCGACAACAGCGTTGGCGGAGGCCGGGACAAGAAAGGGTCGGGTGCGGGTGTTGTGGGGATGCGCCGGAACTAGGGTTGGGGTTGCCGTTTGTTTGCGTGCTGTGCGGCGGCGACGGCCGGGGTTACCGGTGCGAGAGTGATAGGTGGCCATGGGGGGCACCCTCGGAAGTGCTGCGGCAGGAACGGGCACCCTCGGAAGTGCTGGGGCATGTTCGGCCGTGACGAGAGGGACGGCAAAACGGACCTGAGCTGGGGGGGTTGCTGGGGCAGGGGGACGGACCGGAGGCACCGGAGCGGGTGCAGGGACGTCGTCGGCTGGGGCGGCCACAGTGGCAAAGAGATTGGCGAGGTCGGTAAGGGCCTGGTGCTTGGTGGCATCAAGGGGGGCAAACGGAGACGCAGGGGAAGGATGCTGGAGGGCATGGACTAGGTCACGGGCGGCGGCCAGGGCGCGGTCGGTGGACGAAGCGGCGGGCATGGGAATGCGGGTCGGGAACCAGGAAAGGGTGTCAGCAACACGTTCGGCACGTGTTTCCGTGATCCAGACGCGATGGCAGCGATAATGGTTGAGAGCGGGGCCGAGATACCAACCTTCAACAGCATGGGGGGCCCAGGTTTCGCGAACAGCAGGCTTGACATGAACTAAGACGCGAGTGCCAGGGGGAGCGAGCGGGGTGCGGTTGTAGTCGAAGGCACCGTGAAGTTGTGCGTGGGCGGACAACTTGGGATTGATGCGGGAGCGACGAAGAAGATTGAGGGTAATGAGGGCTTGGGGAAGGAGGCGGTCCCAAAGGTGCAAGGGAAAATCCGGGTTAGTGGTGCAGAGACCAGCAATAAAGTGGTTCTTGAAGGTGCGGATGGCCCGTTCGGCTGCATTACGACGGTGTAGATGGGGGGGTGCCAGCTGAAAATCCACGTGCTCGGAGGACATGAAGGATTGGAGGGCGGTAGAGGCTTCGTTGTCGAGGCGCTGAAGTTGTGGACGCAGGCCGCGCTGGGTAAAGAGAGCGTGAGCACGTTGGTATGCGGCCAGAATCTCGGGGCCGGACTTGTTCTTCATGAGTTCGACATGGATGGCGTTGCTATCGTAATCGTAAAGAACGAGCATGTCGTTGTGGCCGGCACTGGAGGGAGTGAGGAAACGGCCCGGTTGGTCCGTGTAGATCTGACCGGTGACCCTTTGGTGGGCAACAAAGACATGGTGGGTGCGTGCGACGGGGGGGGGCGTCGGGAGGTTCAAGGTCAGGCACAGCGGCGGCAGGTGGGTCCGTCGGGATGGGGAAACCGACAGGGGGAAGCTTGGTGGAGCGAAGGTTCGCGCGTTGTTGGTCGAGGTGGCCCTTGACCATGGCAGGGGAACTAGGTGGATACTTACGGACTTGGCGGGAGGAAAGTTCTGGAAAAGTCGTAAGATGGCCGGAGTCGAGGGCCTGGCACCAGGTTGAGAGAGTCGGGGAGAAGAGCGAGGCATGAACGAAAGCAATGCGGTCAGCAATGGGGGTGTTGGGAACAAGAGCGTGGGCGGTGGCAGGAGGCTGGGCAGGGGTAAGATCGAGGTGCCAGAGGCCGGTTGTGGGTGCACGAGTGCCGGAGAGGAGTAGTGTGGTGTCGCGGTGGATCTCGAGGCTAGTGGCTGAGAAAGTGGCAGTGCAGCCGTCGTCGCAAAGTTGCCCAATCGAAATGAGTGGGTGCGAGGCAAGCCCGGGGAAGATGTGGGCCTGGCAAGCGGAAGGGGAGAAGCCAGGGAGGGCCAGGGTGGCAATGTGGCTTGAGCGGAGGACGGCGCCGTTAGGGACACGGACGGCAAGGCTGGGATTCGCAGGACGTTTGTCGGTGTGGGGGCAGTTGATGGTGATGTAATGGCCGGTGCAACCGGTGTCGGCAATGGCCGAGGTATGGGGACTAGGCGGGGAGGGGACTACAGATGAATTAAGACTAGTAATATGATTTAAATAATCGGTATTACTAGAGTTAACCATCGGCGTAGCCGTCCCTCTTTCCTATTCAGGGGGCTTGGGAGCCGTCCAAACCTTGGTGGAGCCGCCGAGAGTGTTGGCGGCGGTCGCGTCGTCGCGATGGCCAGGGGCCTTGTTCTTGCACGTGGCGCTGGTATGGCGTCGGTTTTTGCTGGTACCATGGGTCCAGCAGTAGGTCATGTCCGGC
>NW_002238042.1:44624-49373 GCF_000150955.2 Phaeodactylum tricornutum CCAP 1055/1
GACTCTCGATCTGGCAAAGGAGGTAACCCTATTAGCTACAAAAGTTATCTAAGCCTCCTACTTGCATCTGCATTGCTCTACGACAAAGGAAACAATCTCTCTAATTCTCGTAGTCCTAGAGAGAAGCGTAGTATACATTCTACTGGTCTAACGTATCACCCTACTGACCTGGATACTGACCTAGATGTTAACTATGATATTGACCTATCACCTTCCGTACTTTATGAGGCCAATGCACATGTGCGTGGTGGCAATTGTACAAACAACCGCAATCATACTACAACCACCAATCGAGACCGCCCATATATTCCTAGAGAGATGTGGAACCGGCTGTCGGATGATGCTAAAGCTATCCTTCAAGGACTAGATGCCCCAGCAAAGAACCATCCGGCCACCAGTGATCCCCCACGTCCGTTGCAAATGCACGCACATGCGGCCACCCCGACTGGCGGTACACCGGAAGATACCAACAACCCGCCCACAGATACATTTCATGATTGTGCACCAGAAACGGAACTCCTAGCACACCTGTCCGACCGGGTTGGACGCATGAGCTCAGGTGACATACGTAAGGTACTTGCAGCATCACGGGACACAACAAAAACGGGTTCCCTACGTCCCAATGGCTCCACAAAATCACTTCAGTCCAATGCGTTACACTACCAAGTCTCTCGTCACTCCGTACAAGGTACCACATCTGCACTTGTTGACCGCGGAGCAAATGGTGGACTTGCTGGTAGTGACGTCACCGTACTACACAAAACTGGACGATCTGCCAACATAACCGGTATTAACGAGCATACCTTGTCCAATCTTGACATTGTGACCGCTGCCGGACTTGTTGAATCGCAACGGGGACCCATTGTGGTTATCATGCATCAATATGCACACCTTGGTAAAGGTAACACTATCCACTCGAGCGCCCAACTAGAACATTACCACAACCACGTACAAGACCGTTCTCGTAACGTTGGTGGTAACCAGCGTATTGTTACGTTGGATGATTACATCATCCCACTCCACATACGACAGGGCCTTCCGTATATGGATATGCGCGTACCTACTGATCACGAACTCAATTCGCTTCCCCATGTTGTGCTCACATCTGATGTCGACTGGGACCCTTCCGTCCTTGATAACGAACTTGACATGGATACTGAATGGAACGGTAACGTTCGCGACTTACCCAGGTCACCATACATTGAGCCACGTTTTGATGATCTTGGGCAGTACTTACACCGCCACGTTACCACATGTGACCTTCAACGTCATGACGCCATTGACCGTATCCTTACGTGCAACAAGCATGACATTCAACGCAACGAACAGGACTTCGACGCTCTTCGTCCCTGTCTAGCCTGGGTCTCTAGCGATACCGTCCGTAAGACCATCTTGGCAACCACCCAACATGCGCGTGAGGTCTATAATGCACCTCTACGTAAACATTTCAAGTCTCGTTTCCCGGCTTTAAATGTCCATCGACGCAATGAGGCTGTGCCACGGATACCATTTGGTCTGACGTCCCCGCCGTTGACAATGGAGCGAAGTATGCGCAATTATTTGTGGGACGAAAATCCCTGGTCACCGATGTCTATCCGATGAAGACCGACAAAGAATTTGTCAACGCCCTCGAAGATCACATTCGCTTCCGCGGCGCCATGGATAAACTCATCAGCGACCGTGCCCAAGCTGAAATCAGTAAAAAGGTTACCGACATTACCCGGGCATACCACATTGACCAGTGGCAAAGCGAACCGCACCATCAGCACCAGAACTTCGCTGAACGACGTATCGCTACCATCGAAGCCAACACGAACAATGTTCTAAATAAAACGGGTGCGCCCAACTCTACCTGGTTACTGTGTGTTACTTACATCTGTTATGTATTTAACCATCTTGCGCACGAATCCCTTGATAATAGAACTCCGTTGGAAATACTCACCGGCTCGACCCCTGATATCAGTGTTCTCCTCCAATTCTCTTTTTGGGAACCTGTTTATTATAGGATCGAAGACGCCACCTTTCCGTCCGATGGTACTGAAAAACGTGGTCGGTTCGTCGGCATCGCAGATTCCGTAGGTGACGCTCTTACCTACAAGATCCTTACTGAAGACACCAATCGCATCCTATACCGTTCGAGTGTGCGATCTGCGTCAGTCCTTTCTGAAACCAACCTCCGTCTTGCGACACAGGATGGGGAGAGTATTTCTAAGCCCATCAACTTTATCAAGTCGCGTAGAACCGAAAATCAAAATTCCTATGCCTTGAAGGAGTTACCTGGTTTCACCCCCGACGATCTCATTGGTCGAACGTTTCTCACGGATTCACACGATAATGGAGAATGTTTTCGAGCCCGTATCACCCGAAAAATCATTGATCCAGACAAACCTTCTGATGTGAATTTTCTTGTGGAAATTAACGATGGTGAATACGACGAAATTCTAGCGTACAATGAAATTCTAGACAAACTCGAGACGGATCTAGACAAAGAATTTCACGATACAGACCGTAAATGGCGTTTTAAAGACATCGTGGCACACGAAGGACCTCTTTCCCCTACCGACAAGAACTACAAAGGTTCTAGATTCAATGTACTTGTAAACTGGGAAACTGGGGAGTCTACGTATGAGCCCCTAGATGTTATACGGGCTGATGATCCCGTTACTTGCGCTGTCTATGCTAAACGACAAGGCCTTCTAGACACACCAGGTTGGAAACAGTTCAAGCGCCTCGCAGTTAGGAACAGTACATTCCAACGACTAGTGCACCAAGCCCGGCTTCATACTAGTCGACGCACTCCCGTACTGAAGTTCGGATACCAGATCCCTCGCGACCACAAAGAGGCGGTTTACATCGATAAGGGAAACGGGAATAGTAAATGGCAAGACGCTGAGAGTACTGAGAGAGCACAATTGCACGAGTACAACACCTTCATTGATAAAGGCAAAGCCAATATCCAAGGTCAGCATGTTAAGAACGCACCTGAGGGATACAGGAAGATCCGCATCCATACCGTATACGATGTCAAACATGATGGCAGACACAAGGCCAGGATGGTGGCAGGTGGGCACCTAACCCCAACACCCAACGAGAGTGTCTATTCAGGAGTCGTCTCACTCAGAAGTCTTCGTATTGTTATATTCCTTGCTGAGCTTAACAACCTGAAGTTGTGGGGAGCTGACATAGGGAACGCATATCTTGAGGCCAAAACCAAGGAAAAGGTTTTCGTTGTCGCCGGTCCAGAATTTGCTGACCTTGAGGGACACATCCTAGTGATCGACAAGGCCCTGTATGGACTCAGAAGCAGTGGACTTCGCTGGCATGAGCGCTTTGCGGACACCCTCCGTGACCTTGGCTTCACAGCAAGTAAGGCCGACTCCGATGTGTGGATGAGGGAGAGCTCCAGTGTGTACGAGTATATCGCCGTATATGTTGATGACATTGCAGTGGCAGCCCACGACCCCGAGAATATTATACTTCAACTCAAGGAGAAGTACAGGTACAAACTCAAAGGGGTTGGTCCTTTAGACTATCACCTTGGATGTACATTCGAACGCGACAAGGATGGTACCTTGTACTATCATCCAAAGAAATACATTGCACGAATGATGGAACAATACGAGCGGATATACAACGGACAACCCAAGATGTTTGTATCACCATTGGAGAAAGGTGATCATCCGGAGTTAGATTCGACCTCTGAACTTGACGAAGAAGGCATCAAACAGTATCAATCGCTCATTGGAAGTCTACAGTGGCTTATCACCCTTGGTCGTTTTGATATTGCTACTGCCGTCATGAGTATGTCCCGATTCCGTGTTGCCCCTCGAGAGGGCCATCTCGACCGCTTGAAAAGGATCTACGGGTATGTTAAGAAGATGAAGGCAGGTGCTATACGGGTCCGTACTGATGAGCCGGATTACTCCACGCTACCAAAGAAGGACCATAGTTGGGCAACATCTGTATATGGTAATGTTAAGGAACTCTTACCCAACAACGCCCCCATACCATTGGGGAAACATGTCACGCTCACATGTTATGTTGATGCAAATCTCTATCATGACATGGTCACTGGTCGATCGGTCACGGGTGCCCTGCATCTTATCAATCAGACTCCTTTCGAATGGTATTCTAAACGACAGGCCACAGTTGAGACCGCCACTTATGGATCTGAGTTTGTTGCGGCACGCATTGCTGTCGAACAAATCATGGACATACGTACCACATTGCGTTATCTTGGAGTCCCAATCATGGGAAAATCAGTGTTGTTTGGAGACAACCAGTCTGTGATTACTAGTTCAACGGAATCACAGTCCCCACTTAACAAACGTCACAATGCTCTCTCCTATCATAGAGTACGAGAGGCCATTGCAGCTGGTGTTGTTGAGTTCCACAAGATTCTGGGAGCAGAGAATGTTGCAGATGTTCTCAGCAAACACTGGGGATTCCAACAAGCATGGCCAGTTTTGAAGCCCCTCCTTTTCTGGCAAGGTGATACGTCAAAATGTGAGGTAAAGTTTTCGAATACACCAAGACAGGCCGATGGGGAGTGTTACGGTATACACCATCGCGACATGTCTCCGCGACAGGACACAGATACCAATGATAACGTGAGTTGCAATCATGTTGGGAATAGCGATGGAACCGTTGTTTTTGTGTCGGCCTTATTGTACGACACGAAGTATTCACGAAATGACTATGGGGATCCAATGGAGGAGGATACAGGAAAGGATTATACGAGTGAATGAT
>NW_002238043.1:0-6261 GCF_000150955.2 Phaeodactylum tricornutum CCAP 1055/1
CTCATTTGGTTCGACTCTTCACAATGAAACTTCCTTATTATTAGTCTTTTATTGTCTTCCGGTACCATATGGCATACCTAATGGAAACAAGGATGATAGCTGAAACCAACAGCTACGGGCTTTGGCAGCAGCGCTGCCCCGACGCCTTCGAAGAAGATGTCGACAATTTTGCTGGGAGTTCCCAGTGTTGCGGCAGCGGCAATTGGGAGTTTGCTGTATTTGCGACAATAGAATAACAAGGCGTTATACACATGCAATGTTAAACAGGAAAATACCGGTATGTAAAGATTCTATATGTTTGTTGAGTTGACTGTATTCCCAAAGCCGGTACCAACATCTTTGTGGCCTATATTGCGAGTAGCCTTTTTCTATTCGTGGTGCAACCGTCCGTTGCTTGATGTTTTGCAATCAGTGTTGCACAAGGAAAACCAAAAAAGGGAGCCGCTCCCATCCGTTGCTAGATTTTTGGCAATCAATGTTGCACAAGGAAAACCAAAAAAGGGAGCCGCTCCCATCCGTCGCTTGAATTTTCGCAATCAATGTTGCACAAGGAAAACCAAAAAAGGGAGCCGCTCCCATCCGTCGCTTGATTTCTTCGCAATCAATGTTGCACAAGGAAAACCAAAAAAGGGAGCCGCTCCCATCCGTCGCTTGATTTTTCGCAATCAATGTTGCACAAGGAAAACCAAAAAAGGGAGCCGCTTCCGTCAGTTGCTTGATGTTTCGCAATCAGTGTTGCACAAGGAAAACCAAAAAAGGGAGCCGCTCCCATCCGTCGCTTGTTTTCTTCGCAATCAATGTTGCACAAGGAAAACCGAAAAAGGGAGCCGCTCCCATCCGTCGCTTGATTTTCGCAGTCAATGTTGCACAAGGAAAACCGAAGGAGGTAGCCGCTCCCGTCTGTCGCTTCCCAAGGCTGAGAACAATACCTTGGTAAGCACATTGTGTTCCAATTCCAATTTATGTAAACCTGTACCACTAGGTGCACAACACAATAAGAACTCCAAAGTATTATTCCATTTTCTTTCCTCTATAAGATATGTATTAATGTCAGAAGTATTGCATTTATTCGCTTCCTAGAGGGGAATCCTTTCTTTTCTTCTTTCGTTTTCGCATTCGATTTCCTTTTAAAGGACTATAGTTTGGTTTTAGCCGTCGACCTAACCGTTCGTTCCCAATAGCTGGTCCAATACTGCAATCTGTGGCCTCAGCCCTTGTTGCAACACTGCCTTGCATTTCTGCAAGGCCTTGTTGCAGAATTTCAGTCATTAGTTCTGCGGCTTCAGAATCAAATCTAGCCAACTTCGACATTTCGTTGTAGAGATGTAGATTGTGTGTAAAAGGATTTGTTCCTGATTGACTTACTTTCATTTGCAATTCTTCCACCTCCACTGATAGATCCATATCATCACCAGAGTTGTCCATTCCTGCTTCACCTTTACTCAATCCATCATGAGGTACATGTTCCTGGGACAGTTTAATTTCCTCGTGTAGGCTACCACTTGCTGCTGGATCAGTTGCTTTTCTTGTGGTACTATTCCAGATCCCATACGTTTTCAAAGACCACAACGCCCAAAAATTACTTTTCTGAACAATTGGTGGCTCACCTGGTAGCGAACATTCAAAATAAGTTGACTCCTTCTCGCCCTTTCCAATTTGCCAACGGTCATTGCCTTCCAAAAGTGGACCTAATTGCTCATTTTCGTACAAAGCCTCGAGCTTGTCTGACAGGTCCTTTTCACCAGACTTGTACAAATACACATTCCAGTACTTTGACCATCGGACCGATACATCCATTGCTGTTGGTGGTCTATCAAGCACCTTGTAGATATGGGCACATGGAAAACCATGTTGTTGAAACTTTCCACAACTGCATACCAAAACGTTTTTCCCTTGTTTTTCAATACATTGCACAATACGTGTTCGCTCGAATCGTGGAACCATGTAATGGATGAAATCTTTATGATCAAAATTCCGGGTTTTTGGACCTTGATGTTTGTAAGAAGCTTTTTTGACCCAAAATGTGGTGGCACTTGGACGGAAAAGCTCAAACATTGCTGCAGCTTGAAATTCTCCAGAAACTGCATCCTGAACATAGTCTACCAAGTCCGTTAGCTTTGTGTAGTAGGCTGGCTTGTCTTTTCTTGTAGCATTCAGATTGTGGACTGCTTTCTGCTGCCTTTTTAAGCTTCTTATCTGTGTGCCTTCATGAATGACCCTTGCTGCTTTTGGTACGGAAAAGTTTGGCTTCACTCCATCACCACGTCGTTTGAGGGCACTATTTTCCGCTTCAACGTATGAGCTTGCGGACGTCCAACGCTTTTCGTGAGGAAAGAGAGAAACTGTCAAAAATGCATTGATTTGTGACACAATAGCGCGACCCATACCGCCTTGTTGGATGTCTAGAGTCTCTGGAAGTTTTAACCAATTACCCAAAAGCTCCTTCGACAAATTGTACTCATTTTCTGTCTCAACTGATTTCATCCAGCTGTCAATCCAATGAACAACAACACGGAATAGAACTGTAGCTTTTGCCCCGCACTTCCCAATTTGTACCTTCATTAGATCCCCTCGATATAGCAGATGCCAGTGGCACAATTTATGACAACATTTTGTATATATAGTTGGAATCGCATCCACAAAAGTGCCGTACTCTTTTTGGTCTCCATCGGTGATTACTAGGCGCATGCGTTTGATCCCTTGCTCTGGCAGGAGTTGTGGAATACAGCGTGTCCACACCCACTGGAATGCCCATCGAGCCTGCTGAGGCAAAAATGCCCAGAGCGCTGTATAGGTATTACGATTTGACGTCTTTCCCGAAAGCAAAAACAAGGGCCGCTTGGCATTGTTTGTCCCTTCAGTCACGTCTGCAACCATTACCTCGGAAAAGCGGGCAAAAACTTTTCTGGTCTCGTCATCCGTCCAAGCAACTCCTAGAAGCATCTTAGTGGAGCTATTGAGCCTAAATGCTTGTCGTGTCCGGTCAACATAGTCATCAAGCTCCCCTTTGGGGTCAATAGCATTCAGTGCATGATCATCAAGCATGCCTTGTTCTGCCCGTCCCTCAGAGCGAACTTGAGTCCTTGTATGGAGAAGCCTTCGACCATTTTTGACCCTAGGCTTCGGTGTGGTAAATAGAGGCGAATCAGGCTCATCATATATAGCGCAGAAACTGATATTAGGGGTATTCTCAAGGTACGCTAAAAGTTGATCCGCTTGTGTCATGAAGTCATCATTGCCACCGCAGTTGGCCCGTTCTTCCATTTCTGCTTGCATTCGTATGTTCTTCAGTGATGACTCAGACAAGATGTCTCCGGTTTGTAGCTGTAGCAATCGACCAATTAAACTAGGAGGAGCGTTACTTTTGGCGGCATCCATTGCAATTTGGACATCATTCCCTTTAATGTAGGCAACGCTTTTTTTTACCTCTCCAGGATCCATGGGCAAATGATGACAGTGAAACTTACAATTACCTTTGACACCTCCAAAAAGACACCATCGGCTCTGCGTTGGCACCCAATACACACTGAAGCGGAAGGTGCATTCTTTCCCCTTTTGCGCCTTTTTGTAAGAGACACTGCGTTTCTTTTTTTTCAAGAGCGGGAGGACTGTTCTGTATCTGCTTCTCTTTGTTGCAAACTCTGGTCCGAAAACATTCGAATCGGATAAATATTTGCTTCCCATTCCATCCTCGATCAACCAGGGGGAATTTCCCCTCAGCCGCTGCAATCTTTAGGGCTTTTGAAAGGGAATCTCTAGTTTCCTTCAAATGTGAGTTGTATTCTTCGGGGAAAAAGAAACACTCTCCCATGTGCTTACAATCTAGACCAATGTAATCGCAAAGGTTGACATCTCCATCTTTTGTTGGAAAAGGGATGCACAAAGTGTCCCACTCCATCTTATCCTCAATGCTTTTGTCAAGCAATTGCTTTAAAGTTCTGTCCATATTGCTCCCTTACAGAATACGAAGCACTGATAGAGGAATAGAGCTCCCCAATAACAAGCTAAAACGTGCCTAAGCAAGGGACCAAAGGATCACATATTTCCGTAGGAAGATATAAGGCGTAAAACAAAACTTGGAGTAGGGATATTGAACCCCATATGCTTGTCGTAGGGATTTCCTACGCCGAGCATCTTGAATCTCAAATTTCATGTTGGTTTTTGCACTTAAAGAATTCATGTTCATACTAGTTTCTTACATTAACTGAATTTCGACAACTATTTGCATATTGGTGTTTTGAAACATAACAATTTATAAATGCCTTTCTCATAGTAGTTTCAGTACTATTTTTGCAATATAATGGAAGAAGGTTTTAACCACATATTTGTTTAAACCTAGTTCATGATGCATATATAAGTATCTTTTCCCAGTGACATCACTACTGTTGCTCCTGAATTGTGTGGGTACCCGAAGTTTGTCCATTGTGTAAGACAATACATTGCACAAATGTTGACGTTTTACTTTCATTGTCAGGGCTCCAGAACAGGTGAACTTGTAGTAACTCATGTGGAAAGTAGTTGTTGCCGCTCCCTCAACACAAGAGTGAGTCAAGTTACCAAGGAGAGCGACAATGTACTGCAATGTATACCAGGCTACAAATCTTGGTAAAGCAGAATGAAGACAACCGGTGTTTCGCACTTATTATGAAGATGGTATACTTACGGAGTCGTGACATCTAGCTGACTACAAGAGAAAATTCATAGGCATTGTTGAGACTGGAAACTTGCAATTGTTTTAAGAGTCCAAACAAAAAAGCGGAAACAAACCTTTACAGAGAACAAAACAACGAACAAGTTGGGCAGAGATCTCAGCAGACAATTGTGCATGTTAAGAGACAGATCAATCATCACAAAACAAGCAATGCTGTTGTGTTGTTTGCATAGGGTCATTTTAGATGATTAAGGAAGTTTCATTGTGAAGAGTCGAACCAAATGAGAATTCGGTATGCAAATAGTCACGGGTAACCTCTTTCGATTGGCTTGCAGGCTCGACAGAGCATCGGTTTGAATCGCAAACGGCCAAAAGCAAATGTTTCTGAAGATGACGTGTATCAGTCGTGTGGAAGGTTTTCATACCCGCGAGACTAGGTGATCTAGCCATCCCCCTGTAAGTCACGTAGTTGTTGACTGTGCGTGAATCAGGTCACGGTTCAAAATAAAGCTCCATAATTGTGTGTGTATCCGTAGACCTTTGTCAGTCATACGTACGTAAGTAAGTGCACAACGTTCGGGCGAAACATGAATGGACTGTCTGTCTGTCTGTCTGTCTGTCGATTTGTCTGGTGTGTTGGACTCGCAGAGAGTGTGGAATTG
This sequence comes from Phaeodactylum tricornutum CCAP 1055/1, assembly GCF_000150955.2. Taxonomy (NCBI): domain Eukaryota; phylum Bacillariophyta; class Bacillariophyceae; order Surirellales; family Neidiaceae; genus Phaeodactylum; species Phaeodactylum tricornutum. Next base: position 5,314 of record NW_002238043.1, read on the forward strand.
TGTGACGACCGACATACGGAAAACCAAACGAGAATTTCGGTCGCGACCATGGCGGCGGAAACCAACCACAATTCACTGGTACTGTTCGCCCTCGAGGCAATACACGGCACCGTGTAAATCGTGAGTCCATCTTCGCAAATCTGGATGCACTTTTTTAACAACTCACTCAGCTATCGACTAAGAGTCATCGAAAGTGCAGTGCCACGGGAGCCTTCATCATGAAGTACATTCCGCATCCCCCCATTTTCGTCTCCCAGATCCGCACTACGGACGTGTGGTTTCTCCTCGCCCTCGGAGTGACTTGGGAATTGGCGGTCCGTCTCGTACTCCTTACCGTCAAACGAAAGCCGGCGGCCCTCTCCAAAAAAGAACAGCAGTTGGCACTTTTGCAACTCGAGACGAATCGCAAACGAAAACTCGGCCCCTCCGCTTTTGTGGAAACCTCCAAACTCGAACGACAAGTACTCGTTATGGAAAAGGAAATGGAAGACATTCGTGAACGCCGCAAAAAGCAACTCGACAAGCTGGAGAAAACCTTGCATCGTTACGGCAATATAAGCTTGGCCATCGTCATTTTTATTCTGTATTACGGCGTTCCGATTCTGACCGTTGAAGATATGGAGGTCGGACTCGTCACGGAGGCTTCCAAGTCCTATCTCAAGGCTATTCTGTTCCCCGTCACATCGGTGGGTATGGGCATGCGAGTGTCGCGGTGGGGATTGCCGAAAGATATATCTGCCAGTAGTCTCGGAGCTTTGGTGGTGGTGTGGTCGGCGCAAGTCACCGTGGGCAAGCTCATGGATGCCGTGGATGCTTACCTCATGTAACTACGTCTACGTAAATTTTAATCCATCTAGACTTACATGACTATCATACAAAAACGTTTCTACAAACGTGTTTCTGGGTCTTGTGTGCCGCGTATTCGAACAGGGATCTTCCGACATAAAA
>NW_002238043.1:8800-9834 GCF_000150955.2 Phaeodactylum tricornutum CCAP 1055/1
TTTCATCCAGATCGGTTTCGTGTTTGTCTAGATTTTCGATAGAAACAAGGTTTTCATCATACTTGGCATCACTTTCGGTACAGGCAAAGCTTTCATCACACTTGCAATCACTGATATCCACCGAAAATTGCATGTTGCATGGTTTATCACAACCCAGAAATTTTCGTACAGTGCATCCATAGGATTGCTCCCCATCATCATGACTATCAGTTGAAAAAGGTTGCCATTCACAAACTTGCTCCCCATCATTCTGACTTTTGGTAAAAGCTTGTCGTTCACGAAATTGCTCCCCATCATCCTGACTATTGGTTGGCGAAGTTTCTCCAATGAGGTTGTCAGGAGTGGAATCAGGTAAACCCTTTAAGACACAGGAATTTTTGCTTTCGATTCTATGCGACTTGGCGAAGTTGATGGGCTTAGAACAACCCTCCCCATCCTGTGGTGTAAGGCCCTTCCTGGTGAAACCAAGGATAGAAGCTGATGGCATAAGGGATGCAGTTGAGGCTTTCTTGATTGCAGATCGTCGGTAACAAGTAAAATCCGCTTTGGTCAATGCAGCAAGTTCCGAATTCTCCAAAAAACTCCCCTTTTCCCATTCAAGCAATACTTGCCAGTCAAAGAAAGCCTGCAGAAGCCAACAGTGTCCAAGCTTCATGGGCATCCGTCGTGGAAGTAAGTTGCCTTCGTCAGCAGGTGTGGGTGAAAAAGTGAGGGCATCAATGCCATCTTCAAGAAAACTGAAAAAATCCTCCATAGATTCAATGCTCTGCTGCAAAAAACATAAACGGATTGGGTGATCTTGGGAGAGCACAAACACATTGTCCAGAATGTGCATGAGGACCATCTTGCTAGGAACAGGTGGCATGCTAGAGCAAGCAAGAACTTCGTTGGTGTCATCGGGAAGTATCTCTTCCGATGTTGACTGTCGGTACTGAGCGAAATCCTGGTCGGTCAATGTAACAAGCTCCGGATACTTCAAGCTGCTTCCCTTTTGATGCCAAAGAGATGCCTGCCAATGCAGGAAGTGTCGAAGA
>NW_002238007.1:0-2590 GCF_000150955.2 Phaeodactylum tricornutum CCAP 1055/1
TGAAATGAAATGTCTAACAAGTTTGAATGATGAATCAAGCTCTCACTACAATGTGTCTTTTCTTCATGATGACCAAACAATTTGATCAAGAATGACTTAGGTGTGCATGGATAAAAGTGAGCAGAAGAAATGTATGGATGCTTGAAGAATGGCAACGAACCGGAAACTTCAGAGCACTCAAAAATGATGAAAAGTATAAGTCCAAGAATAAAACGTAAAAACACTTCATGAAAGAATAGATGTTTCAGGGTATATTGGGCAGTTTTGAGACAACTTTGTCAAAGCTGCTATAGCAGATTAGGAACAAAATGACCTGGTATACATCAGGAAGTTCTCATCACTTTGTACACAAGGAACGTCTCATCACTGTGCACGCCAAATACTTCCCTTCACTGGTCTGTGGGATACAGAAATCATTCCTGACATGAAATGGTGCCTTTTGGCGGCAACCCACTATTAGGCTTATGGACAGTACAAAATACAAAGTAATTATATTAATTGAGGAAATTCCCTATCTGGGCGACGCCTAAGCCCGCAATTCCCCTATTCCGGCCAAATCCGAGGTGAGCGCAAGTTCCTTCCTAGAGGTAACACTAGAGAAACCCTACGACAAGCATATCGGGGTTCTTTATCCCTTTATCCTGGGTTTATGCTTGTAAGTCTTTGTTTTACGTCTTTTTTATTGTATCTACAATCCTTTGGTCCCACAGACACGTTTTAGCCTGTTATTGTTCTTTGTTTTACGTCTTTTTATCGTATCTACAATCCTTTGGTCCCACAGACACGTTGTAGCCTGTTATCGTTGCAGTTTTCTATTTAAACGACGTTCATTGCCACCTTGTGAGCCTCGCCCGTGAAGGGAAACCGAAACACTGACAGTGAACTAAATTTTTGCATTTACATGAGATTAAATAGTTTGTATATTCAAGAATGTACTGGCGTAAAATGAAGCTACTTATAGTTAACACGTTCTGTCCCTTTAAGGAGTTAGTTTTTCAACTTTTTCCATCCCCTTCAGCGTATTTTCTCATAAAACTTTTGACTTGCCCAGTAGACTTCTATGGGCTTTCCTAGAGTTTCCTTAGAAACCACGCTGCGGCAGCATTCCGTGAATTCTCAAGTTTGAGAAGCGCATGGCAGTGAGTGCAACCAGTGAGCAAGACATGCAGTGTTGCCTGTGACAACTAGGTCAAAGCATTATTTCCAATTGCTCTCCTACCTGGTATCTTTGCAGTATTGATGAACATCTGTTTTCTACTCTCCAGGCGACCAACGGCCGACGACGCTGGAGAAATACGGAAGACAATATCTTCTCACAAAGGAAAAACAAAAGAAAGCACATTGCTGACACTGAAAGCAACGGAGAAGAAGAAAAAGGACTAGTAATCAACGAGCCACCTAGTACATCCAACAGAACTGCAATTTTGAAAGTTACAACTGTGTACTCTCCCATCTATCATGAGAGGAACATTCAAAAGCGCCCATCAGAGGATGGAAAGTACATTTCAGAAATTTGATACTGATGGCAGTGGTAAGTCATAAAAACAAAGCAAATTCAGTAAGAACAAACACAGTTTTCTGATACAATTAACACCCTTGCAATACTCCACCTCGTAGGGACTCTGGACAATGTGGAGATTGCTCGCGCAATTTCCGAAGTGATGAACTTTGAACTCACCAATGAACATGTATCTTTGCTCCTATCCGAGTTTGACAAGGATGGCAATGGCGAAATTGATATGGCTGAGTTTGTAATGATGGTGGTATGTACTCTCATGATCAAACATGTCCTTAATTGTATTTTGATGTCAACATGTTCATTGCAATCTCATTGTCATCAAATTTCACCAAATCAGCGTTATATGGAAGACAATGTGGAGCCTAATCTGGATTTTTCCGATCAAATGGCAAAGGCAGTGGCAGTGTCAAGACTGGAAACTGCTAAACTCCTCTCAGAAGTTTCCACAAACATCTATCCCTTCCGCAATATCCTCTGTGTTCAGGGGAAACTGACACCCGACCTGGATAACCCACCCCACTATGACGATGACTTTGAGCCCGCGTTTGCCCCATCGGAAATGCGCTGCCTTGCACTAGTCTCTCACAACAGAATGAAGGCAGCAATGAAGGAATTTGTCACTATCAACAAAAACATTCTCAAGAAATTTTGTCTTACTGGAACGCAAAGCACTATGAAAATGCTAAGTGAAGTTTTCAAAGGAGACAGCAGTGTAGTCTTTGGACCATCCTGTACATCCGGTCCACTTGGAGGTGATGCCGAGCTTGCAGCCTTATTGTGCCGTGGACGGCTGGGAGGCATTCTGTTCTTTGAAGACCCCCTGTCTGCCCATGCCCACCAGGCTGATATCCATTGCTTGTGTCGTCAGGCGCAGGTGCACAACACCATGATCTGCGCTACCACCACAAGCGCTTTGATGATGATGCATGTCTTGCGCTCAGCATTGCAAGGAAATGGTAGGCCTGAGTTGATTCCTTCATTCTTCTTTTCTCTAAAGTCCCCTGCTGTAGTTGCATATCTTGGTGAACAAGAAAAGGTCATTGCCACTCACAGTTCGGGCTAGGCCATGTT
>NW_002238044.1:0-3687 GCF_000150955.2 Phaeodactylum tricornutum CCAP 1055/1
GTCTGATTCATAATCAGTACAATTCATAAAATTGTTCAAAGGGAATTGTCATCATTAATTCTGACGTTTGCTGGCCCTAAAACCAATACTCTCCATCACGGAAATAAAGCACAGACAGAGTATTGTCAAAAGGTGCGCTCTTTTGCCGTCAACTCTTCCTGGATAGACGGAGTTCCACAGGAGCTTGTGCTGTCGGCCCCTGAGTGGACACATGTAGGATCGTCTCTAGGCCACATGGTTGTTGCGACCTCGTCGATCTTTGCTTGTGACGGTGAGTGGACTACTGTTTCCAGAACTGGTGGATCAAAAATTTTGACTGGGATCCTGACTTTTGGCACTTGTGTCTTGCCCTTCATCAAGAGTGTCACCTCGATCTGATGAGAAATATTAATTAAGTCGCCTTTGTAAGAGCAACGAGCTTTGAAGGGAACTGGAAGCCGCACAGTATTGTGTCGAAAGGATAGATCTCCTTGCATCTCGACATAGTCCAGGCCATCAACACCTTCGGGCTCATGCTGCATAGGAGAAGCTCGCCCCGTCGTGTGCTTCACCAAGCCAGATAGAGAAACATCAGGCATCTTACCGAGCACTTTTTTTTTCTTGCGGGTACCTTGCCTGGTTGCGTACTCAATTCTTTCCGTCAAGCGGAGCTGAGCTTTCTCAATTGACAGCGATGATTTGTTTCGACAAGATAAAGAAACGTTGGCATTACCACCTTTACCAAGATGCGAATCTTCGAGCTTGACTGCCAGAATAACGTATCCTTGACTGACCTTTAGCTTTGATTTGAGAGGAAATACTGTTGGTTGTAGAAAAAAAGGATGCTTCTGCGAACTAAGCGGGGGCCCCACCACCCGAAGTTCACGTTCTACGCTACGGAACCCATCAATAGAAGCATGTAATATGTATTTGATCTTGCAACCCATCTTCTTGTCTCCCCATACCATACTTGGTGGAATGCTTGCGGGTAGATAAATCGAAAACGGGTAGGAAAAGGAACCGCCTTCGAATTTATCAGAAATGATCTGTAGTACGCGAGATTCTCCGAAAATCTCCTTTTCGCGACGGTTACTACCAAGCGGAAGGTGGAAACCTTTCTTTCGGTCGTTAGCCATTTCTTTTCCGACAAGCTTGACTTCGATACTGCCTGGTGGCTTCTGCAGAGTCTCGTGAACTTCCATCAGTACCGTGCCTTTCAGCCAAGCTTGGGCTCGCACGACTCCATCTGTTGGAAAAGTTACAATCGTGTGAGTATTCCCTTCATTTTGAGCTTAAACAAAGTATTAACCTCTAGATTGCTTCTAGACGCACCGTTTCGTTCGAGTGCAATGGTAAAAGTTGCTTTGTTTTCCATGGTTCTGTGTTGGTCTTGCAAGGAGATCTTTCTTTTTGTGCTCGCTTGGTTTTCTAGCGAAGGGCGACAATTCGCATCCCGCAAGTGATTTGGCCGACACGGGGAAGGGACAGTTGTCAGCTGCACGAACGTAGTAATGTGAGTTGAGCATGTCGTTGTGGAAGGACAGGATTCACGTTCATGTTAGTAGCGAATTTACTGTTATGTAGGGAATTTAGGTAAGGTTCGCATAAAACACAAGTCAGGGTTCGCAATGAATGAAGATTGCTGCAGAGTCTGTGAGTCGTGATTCCCAGGTTGACACGAAAGCGAACCCAGAGAGATCCCGCGTATTGGACAAACGGACAGACAGTTGACTTTCTGTTGACGAAACTAATGTAAGGCAAGAAAAACGCAAGACCTGTCCCACGCGGTTCCTTGTGTGCAGTGATCGTGGCCACCACGCACCAGCCTTTCCTTTTACATTGTGCATTTGTTTGATAACCATCGGATTCGCTTCATAGTCAAAAATCTCGATATGGATGTACTGGCCGCTTACGAATCCGACAGCGGCCAAAGTTCTGACTTGTTCGAGAGCGAAGCGGTAGCCCCCCAACCCTCGACGGCCTCAGGAAGCGGTATTGGGCATAAAGCGGGCCCAAAGGGGGTCGTGGATCCATTGAAAGGCTCTACGCGCAGTGAAACTTTTTCGTCGTCTACGAACATTGAGAATCGAAAAGTCGGTGATAACCCGTCGATCGTATGTTGGAACAAAAACTACATTGCCGAAAGGCGCGAAGGCTGGGAACGTAATAGATCAATTCAATCAGATAGTTTTGTGAAAGTCGCGGAGGCGATTGGAGAGACTTCCAGTTGGGTGGAGAATTTGAAACAGCAAAACGATTTTTACAACCCACACTTTTTTGATACAGTCGTTGACCGATATCAAATCAAGCATACCTTTGGGACGAATTTACCGTCCCCGTCTACGTTCGGCAGCTGGGAGTCCAATGTGTTTCATCTGGAGGAGCAGGCACGTCTTCGAGAACAGCAAGAGCGGTAATTCCCGGCAGTAATTCCGAGGTGGCTTCTGGTCCTCCGCAATTCGATTGACCCCAAATTTGGACGATTGATGAAATTTGATCCAACATGCACAACACTCTAATTTGCGCTGGAAAAGACCTTTGGACAAGACATAGCCGCAAGCGCATATTCGAGCAGAGTAGGCTACAAAACGGGGTCTTGTACTTACTATCCTCTAGGCTTAATCATTGCGTTCCTAAGAATTATGCATGCCACACGTTTGTTGCGAAAGGTCCTTCATCAGTACTAGCCGCCAAAGCTCAAAGTTCGCTTGTGTCTATCCAATTGCAGGAGCACTGCTGCATCTTGGGACCAGAACATGAATTGGCATACCGTAATGCCTTTTGGGTTGGCGCTGTGCCCTAGCATTGCACCACATATTGCCTACATTTTAGCATAGCTTAAGCCCTGCCCCTGTCGTATCCTGCGAGTCGTAATATGAAATTCGTGACTCGCACGTCTCAGGGAAAAAGTGCCTAATCCAATTACAGTCATTAATGGTCTGAAATGGACCACGATCTTTTTGCTCCCAATCGATGATCAATATTTACACTTATAAGGGGAGAATGAAGTCCCGGATTAAATAAATACTTGGATCTTTTTTGGATGACTCTGACACTTCTATCTGTTAAATAATCCAAAAATTGAAATCTGGGTCAGATTTTTCGACTTCCCAGCACCTGCAGGCTCGATGTGGCTGATGGCTGCAGGTCAGACAACGGCGTCAAGCTTCCAAGCACTCGAGCGTCTACCGTCGTGCCAAGCAGTTCGCTTCCTCTTTCACTGTTGATTGCTGTCCACTTCTATTTTTTCATCGCTTCGTAATCGGGAGAAGTGCTTTGTTAGAGTCCAGTAGTGATGGAGGTAGGACGCGGAGAGAACACCCGATCGCAGTACTTGGAGTACATCGATCGTGGTTCTGTCACTCCGGAAACATTTACGTTGGCACCAACGCTCGCGCCAATCGCCGTGACTGTGGAAAGCACCAATATGGTAGTAGTGGGTTTCTTGATTGGATTGATCATTCTCCTCTCGATATTGTTTCTTATCATGTCAGCGCCCCCGATTATGCGGTATATTCAACGGAGGAGAGAAGCTGATCCGAAACGGATCGAACTTCGCTACGCAACGATAGAAAAATGGCTCATCAGCAAACGCGTTCTGGCTCATTCGGAAAATTGCGAGATATTCAGTTGCACCCGCTCGCATGAAACTAAAGGCAGCAATAACCACCTGAAGCCAATGGATTCCTGCGACACTGTGGAAACAGA
>NW_002238044.1:3890-5860 GCF_000150955.2 Phaeodactylum tricornutum CCAP 1055/1
GCGAAACATTCTTACCAGTTGACGCCGAGACGTACAAGTCAGCAAAGAAGAAACAAACAGCCGAGCTCACGAAACAACGGAGGGCACGGTCGGCTGTAAGTTACTATTGCGCACGGGACGGTCTAGTCACGATCGAAGAGGATCGATATTCATCTGAAATGGTCGACATGTGTCGAGAGATAGTCATGTCTCATGTATCTAGAGAAGAATTGCGTTTTTGGCGATGCACAAACTTTGGTTCTGCTATGAAAGAGTGCTCCCACCAAACGCTCTCGCAGCATACGACACACGCACACACTAGAACGACCCATGCAGAATCGCTCGAGATTGGAAGCGATGTTCGGTCGGAGGACTTGGAAGAAGGCCTGCATCAATCGCCAACACTTGCAGTTATCCCTTTTTTATGAAAAGCGATTGACTGTAGATACAATGGCCCAGCTGTATACTTATACTTTGTGTTCATTTGAGCTGGAAAAACCCTGTCTCCAAGGAGGATGGGAAGATGCTGATATTCATGCTTCCAGAAACATGATCGGAGGAAGCAGATGTCTACAGGGATCTTCTTTTCTCAACATGGTGTAAAGGGGGGGGGGGGTTGTTACTTGCAGTTATTGAACCATGATATCTGAAACTGTGTTTGACAAAGAAAGTTGCCATGCTGGTATAGTGTCTGATTGGAATGGAAAGATCAGATCTACAGGTCGTAGGTAACAGTGTGTTTCCAGATCTCGTGGCCGTTAAAGGATTCAGTATAGGGCACTATAATTTATCCAAAGTTAGTATTCTGTACAAACACATTTCCTTCTGTTGAGAGAGACTCCCCAATCCTAGCAGCTGAGCTCCGCTTCTGACATGGATTCCTTCATCCTTTTTCCCTTCTCCTTGAAGCCTTTGTTTCACTTCTTATTTATCGAATGCTTGCCCTGCTGTTACCTTTTTTGTGAACTTGGCAGTGCGTGATTGAAGTGCTGTTAAATATCCAACGTTCACCACTTACTTGGCTGTCTTTCCAACGATCTTCCGACAAACGAGAGGCGAACTCGTTAGGGTGAATTATATCATTGATGTACGCACAACTCGCTGTCCACATTAAAGGACTGCGTCCCTTCTGAGCCTGCTTGGCGCGCTTTTTCAATCCTTTGCGGGAAGATTTATCACCACGTGTTTCTTTGTTTACTTCACCGTGGGTAGCCGACGGTGACGAAATAACAACACGTTGAATCTTCGTTGAAATGTTACCGGATTTGGAGTCGGTCTTTGGTGAGCAAACATCGCAATCTGTGTTTGTCCAGCACTTATCATTTGCCACAACTCTGGTTTGCTCTAGACGTTCTTGACTTGCAAAAGCAGCCGACAACTCTGGCCATCCTGTCGTTCTAACAAACCCAACGCGCGATGTATTGTGGCTCATACAGAACTCATGTACTCGATTCAAAGTGACAAGATCCATCCCGGCATCCAAGTGCTCCATGTGCACACAATCTAGATGAAACTTCTCTCTACAAAAGTTTTTCAACTCTTCCACGTCCAGTATACCCGATTCCCCTACTGTGTTAAAGAAAACCGTTGCTCCCGGGGATTGCTCGCCAATCGATTCAAACCGTCGAAGCACAACTCCACGAAAGCTCTTGTCGTCAGCAAGCTGCTTCGGAATCTGTATGTGGAAGAAGAATGTTCGCGATGAACCTTCTTTATTATCTTTCTCGACGATCTGAAACGGATTCACACTCGACGCTTCATCTGACGGGTGTAGAAAGGTGTCTTCAGTCAAAAACTGCAGCAGACCTTGCGTACCCAGTGTTTGCACGCGTCCCAGCCATTCTAGTCCTTCCGGAAACCATTTCCACACATACGAAGACGCCGGCGGTACCTTGTCGTACCAGGTGATCCACTTCCACAGCGCTCCCGGCAACAAGAAGAACTCTCGATGACGCCAATCAGGGTCGGCCACCAGCCGATACTTCTTTTGA